>NW_027422950.1:530000-677500 GCF_048934315.1 Petromyzon marinus | reverse complement strand
TGTACATGTATGTACGTGTGAGTGTGTGTCTGTGTACGTGTGAGTGTGTGTCTGAGTACGTGTGAGTGTGTGTCTGTGTACGTGTGTGAGTGTGTGTGTCTGTACCGGGGGAATCTCCATTTGGTACAGCTATAATGGGAGGCTGATCGATGCCCGGGTGCGGTCAAGGGATGGCTCCCTATTGCTCAACCACGTTATGTATGCTGATGATTTGGTAATAGCTGCTCATTCAGAGGAGGAGTTGGAGACGCTGCTGCTGAGACTGGAGCGTGCCACTAAGAGATGGGGGCCTTACCTTCAGCCACACCAAAACTAAGCACCTGCCTGGATATTTTGTACCATCGGACACTCCACCCCCACAACTCCCAATCGGTGATGGGGCAGTTGTGGAGAGAGTGGAGAGTTTCCCATACCTGGGCAGTGTGCTTATGACTGGCTCCAGTTTAACAGCAGAGGTCTCACTCCGAATCAGTCGAGCGGCAATATCTTTTCATCGGTTGCGTAACGCTGTGTGGAAGCTACCTGGTCTGTCGCTCCGCACTAAGCTTCAGGTCTTCTCGGCCACGGTCATTCCCTCCCTTCTCTACGCTTGCGAAACGTGGACCCCCTTAATGGAGCATTTTCGCCGGTTGAAACATTTAGGCTGGCCTGCCTACGATCCATCCTGGGTTTAACCAGACTGGATTGTGTGAGGAGCTCACAAATCCTTGAAAGATCTGGGCAAGGTCCCATCGATGAGCTCCTCCGGCAGGCAAGGCTGGGTCATGTAGCCCGCATGCCCAGCCACCGCATGCCGAAACAGCTTTTGTTCGGCCGGATCGAGGGGGCTAAACGGGCGCGGCACGGGCTAGAGAGGAGATGGAGTGATGTGGTACGGGAGGACGTGGAGCTGAGTGGACTTGTCGATGACTGGTACCAGCGGTGTCAAAATTGGCCTCTGTGGAGGAGGCTCGTGAAGGACGCTACTGGGCAGTTGGAGGCAGTCGCCCTCCAACAACAACGGAGGGTGGAGGAGCGACGCTCACAACAACGAGCGGAGCGCCGGGTGGCTAAAGCACAGCAGGTTGGCACAGTAGGGGGCACAGGTGGTGCACCAGCCAGTCATTTCGGTCATCTCAGTCAGTCGACCCGTGGCACCTGGGTCTGCCCCGTGACCTGCCAGCGTGGCCTCAAGGTGCACATGGCCTGGCACAAGCGTCGTGGTGATGTCACCACCACTTAGTGGCGAATGGCAGTTGTTGTGTGTGTGTATGTAGCTGTTAGCGCGCTGCGCTACGAACCCGGCGACCCAAGTTCGATTCCCTCTCACGGCCAACACCGTCAGTGACGATTCTCTGAACCGGTCCTGGGCCTCCCCTAGGTCGACTCAAGCTCAAATGAGTAACCTGGTGCGGTGTGTAGTAAACATCGCCACTGGGGAGACAAAGGCGGCCGGGCGTGGTGCTGGCCACCCACGCCCTCGTGTGCCACAGTGCCGGTAGCCTTGGTAGGTGCTGCTACTCGCGAGCAGCAGCAGCACTTGCCCCGGCAGTCCGTGACAGCCGTCGTGTACACGATGGTGGGGATTTTTTGCACGCGGCGTTTTATATTAAATATTTGCTGTTTTTTTTCCAGGATGTTTCTGTTACGCGTTGTCGCTTTAAGATGTTCTGTGTTCATATTTTGTTTGTTGCGGCTGCACCCGACTTGAGAGCCGCATGGCTCACAACGCTATCTCCATAGATATAAAAGGCAAAGTTGTGATTGTGCGTGTCTGTTCAAAATGTTTAGCGTACTTCCCGACATGCAACAAACTGGAAATTTGCCACGTGGGTGCTTTCCAGACTGTACACCATCCTAAAATTATAAAAATACACTTTTGCTTTTTCTTTAGGGGGGTAGCTCAATAATGCATCTATTTTTTTTGCACGTCAAGTGAGCTGTGACGTCAAATCTGTCACGTGACCCGCGCACGTGGAAGCGTAACGCGTTGTAGTATAGTGACCCGAGTTCGATTCCCGCTCACGGCCACCGCCGGTGACGATTATTTTTTTACCGGTCCTGGGCCTTCCCTAGGTCGACTCGGCATCAAACGAGTACCTGCTCTGCTGTGTGAACATCGCCACTGGGGGGACGTGGTGAATCCTCGTCCCGGGCGTAGCCGGGTAGTACAGCTCGTACCTAACAAACTTGAAACTTCGTCTCTCTCTGTGTGCGCGCGTGCGCGTGTCTCTCCCCCCACCCACCCACCCCGCTGCAGTGGACCTGCTCGACACGGAGACCGCGCAGGGCGACCTCGGCTGGGTCGCCTTCCCGCCCGATGGGGTGAGTCGAGCGTGGAGGCCACGAGACCTCCGTGGATGTTCGGGGGGGGAGGGGCGTCCATAGATGACGTCACGCACTTAGGGGGCGGGGTCAGACATTTGTGACGATGCGTGACGAGAGAGGGAGGTTTGAGAAATGTGACGTCACATCATCAAAATGCGCAACTTTAAATAAATACAGACAACGCTAAGTTGCCTCGGTGGGAGTAGTTATATTGGAGAAACCAAATGACATGTCTCGGACCGCATTCGTGAACACAAAGCAGACCTGAAACACGGTAGGACCAACACCTCGGCCGTGGCAGATCACTGTTATAATTCAGTAGGCTCACATGACATTGACTTCTCCAAGACAGAGGTTCTTTGCAAGCCATCTGGCTACCATGAGAGATTCGTTCATGAGTCTATTCACATATACAAACACAGAGACAATTTCAACCGAGAAGATGGATTCTGGCTTAGCAATCATTGGAAGGATTTGATAAACCATTTTGGGTCTTAATTGATTGTTCACGCTTACGGTGGCCTTCAGACCTCATCCATTATTTTTCGTCTCCCCCCTCCTCTTTTCCGAACATAGATGGACTCGTCCTTCTGAACTGCCAAATCGCTCTCCGTGGTGCTAACGTTAAAAAAACGCCACTTTTTTCTAAATTTCTTGCTGTGGTTTTCACACCTGATGATGATTATGTTAGGGTCGTCGGCCCCCGGGATCTCTCCTGCCTGCGACCCTGCCCGCGAAGTACCGACGCCCCCAGACTCTCCACTAGTGTGGGAGCTGCCGCCGCTGCACTCCTCACCGGGCGGGGAAGGGCCGCCGCGCTCCTGTTCCCCCCCCTGGGCTGTCGAGAGTGATGCCTTACCGGCAGGAAACCCAATCTTCCTCGCTCGCCTCATGGTCCTTGTCGTGTGCAGGTCCTCGAGGGTTGGTAGATTGCAGGCAATTACCTTCTCAGCAGTGTGGATGATACGCTGCAGTCTGCTCTTGTCCTTGGCAGTGGCAGCAGCGTACCAGACGGTTATGGAGGAGGTGAGGATGGATTCAATGATTGCTGTATAGAATTGCACCATCATTGTCTTTGGCAGGTTGAATTTCTTCAGCTGCCATAGAAAGTAAATCCTCTGTTGAGCTTTCTTGGTGAGGGAGCTGATGTTCAGTTCCCACTTGAGGTCCCAGGAGAGAATAGTGCCCAGGAAGCGGAAGGACTCTACACTTTTGACTGGGGAGTCTAACAGGGTGATGGGGGTGAGTGGGGCTGTATTCTTCCTGAAGTCCACAACCATCTCAACTGTCTTTAGAGCATTTAGCTCTAAGTTGTTCTGGCTACACCAGGTCACCAGGTTGTCAGCTTCCCACCTATAGTCAGACTCATCCCCACCAGAGATCAGCCCAATGAGGGTGGTGTCGTCCGCAAACTTCAAGAGTTTGACGGACAGATGATTGGAGGTGCAGCTGTTGGTATACAGAGAGAAGAGCAGTGGGGAAAGGACGCAGCCCTGAGGAGTTCTGGTGCTGATGGAGCTGGAGTCAGAGACTTGTGTTCCCAGCTTAACGCACTGCTTCCTGTCAGACAGGAAGTCTGTGATCCAGTAGGGCACATTCAGCTGGAAGAGCTTGTCCTGAAGCAGGGCAGGGATGATGGTGTTGAAGGCAGAGCTGAAGTCCACAAACAGGATCCTAGCGTAGGATGCTGGGGCGTCCAGATGCTGTAGGATGAAGTGGAGGGCCATGTTAACTGCGTCGTCCACAGACCTGTTGGCTCTGTAGGCAAACTGAAGGGGGTCCAGGAGAGGGTCTGTGATGGCTTTGAGGTGTGCCAGGACCAGGCGCTCAAAAGACTTCATTACCACAGATGTAAGGGCGACCGGTCTGTAATCATTTAGTCCTGTTGGCCTTAGCTTTTTGGGCACAGGGATGATGGTGGAGGACTTGAGACAGGCTGGTACATGGCATGTCTCCAGGGAGGTGTTAAAGAGGTAGGTGAACACCGGAGACAGCTGGTCAGCGCAGTGCCTGAGGGTGGCTGGAGAGACAGAGTCCGGCCCGGCTGCTTTGCGTGGATTCTGCCTCTTGAAAAGTCTATTAACGTCTCCCTCCTGAAAGGAGAGAGTCGTCTCTATAGTATGGGTGGGGGATGGGGCCTCTTGAGTGGGAAGGGGTAGTTCAGGACAGTCCAATTGTCTTTCAAATCTGCAGTAGAACTCGTTCAGGTCGTTGGCCAGGCGGGAGTCGTTAGTGGTGTGGGGAGCTCTGGGCTTGTAGTTGGTGATCTGCCTGAGCCCTCTCCAGACAGAAGCAGAGTCGTTAGTAGAGAACTGGTGTTTTAGTCTCTCTGAGTACAGTCGTTTAGCCTCTCTCACCGCTTTGCTAAACCTGTTCTTCGACTCCTTGAATCTGTCTCTATCTCCACTCCTAAACGCTTCCTCCTTCTCCAACCTCAACCTTCTGAGCTTTGCTGAGAACCAGGGCTTGTTGTTGTTAAAGTTCACCTTGTTACGTGTTGGGATACAGCAGTCCTCATAGAAGCTGATGTAGGACGTCACAGCCTCTGTGAGTTCATCCAGACTATTGGTAGCAGTCGTGAACATATCCCAGTCAGTACAGTCTAAGCACGCCCGCAAATCTTCCACAGCCTCACTGGTCCACTGTTTAGATGTCCTCACAGCAGGTTTACAGAGTTTTAGTTTCTGCCTGTATGCAGGAATCAGGTGGACCATGGCATGGTCAGAGTGTCCTAGTGCTGCTCGGGGGACGGCGTGGTAGGCTCTACTGACTGTAGTGTAGCAGTGATCCAGAGTGTTCCCTTCTCTGGTTGGGCATTTAATGAATTGTATGTATTTGGGGAGTTCGTGGCTGAGATTACCTTTGTTAGAGTCGCCAAGTACGATACCCAACGAATCTCGATTTTGCTCGCTCCACACTCAGAATCTGATCGGCGAGCATGCGTTGGGCCTCTTTAACCTGAGGACATGGCGGCAAATAAACTCCGACCAAAATGAGCGACGCGAACTCGCGAGGCGAGTAAAACGGTTTACAGGTTATAAAAATTGATTCAAGGAGTGGAGAACAATGTTTCAGAATCACTGTGACATCTACACTCCCCCCCACACTCCCTCCCACACTCCACTCCCTCTCCCCTCACCACGACCGCAGTGGCAGCAGGCTACGAGTGGCCAACGCTCAAGGCCCAGGCTGTACCAGGCGCAGTGCCGCCCCGCCGTGCCCAGGCAGGACAAGTGGCTGCGCACCGCCTGGATCCCGCGCGGCGACGCTCGCCGCATCTTCCTCGAGTTCCGCTTCAGCTTACGGCGCCGGTGCCCCCGTCGCCTCCCGGCCGCCGCCGCCTCCGCCGCCGGCTGC
The DNA here is from genome assembly GCF_048934315.1 of Petromyzon marinus. Taxonomy (NCBI): domain Eukaryota; kingdom Metazoa; phylum Chordata; class Hyperoartia; order Petromyzontiformes; family Petromyzontidae; genus Petromyzon; species Petromyzon marinus. The sequence goes on along the minus strand of NW_027422950.1, from coordinate 671,836 downwards.
GACGACGACACGTTGGACGTTTACTACCGGGAGTCGGACGACCCCGGCGACGTCGCCGCCGGGGTCTTCGCCGACGACGAGCGGCGGCTCTTCTCCAAGGTCGACGTCGTCGGCTCGGGCGGGTCGGAGGTCGAGGCGGCGGGCGACGTGGGGCCCCTCTCCCGGGGCGGCCTCCGTCTGGCGTTCCGCGACACGGGGGCCTGCGCGTGGCTGGCGTCCGTGCGCGTCTACGGCAGGCGCTGCCCGGCCCTCGCGGTCCACCTCGCCGAGTTCCCCGACGCTCCGGCCGCCGGCGACGGGCCGTGGGCGCTGTCGGAGGTGACGGGGGCGTGCGTGGGCCACGCGCTCCGGCCCGAGGGGGAGCCGGAGCCGGCGATGTTCTGCAACGCCGACGGCGAGTGGGAGGGCCACCCCGGGAGCTGCGTCTGCCGTGCCGGGTACCAGCAGGCGGGGAACGCCTGCCAAGGTGACGCGTTGGGATTTGTTTTAGTAGATTCATCATCGCTTACCCTCGAGAGAGATGTGGAAAGACCCAGCGGACCTCCCACACACTCACTCGCCCACTCACCCACTCACTCACCCACTCACTCACCCACCCACCTACTCACTCACTCACCCACCCACCCACCCAACCACTTATCCTCCCACTCACTCACTCACCCACTGACTCACCCACTCACTCACTCAACCACTCACCCACCCACTCACTCACTCGCCCACCCACTCACTCACTCACCCACCCACCCACTCACTCACTCACCCATTCACCCAACCACTCACTCACCCACTCATTCACCCACTCACCCACTCACCCACCCACTCACCAACCCACATACCTACTCATCCACTCACTCACCCACTTTCTCACTCACCCAACCACTTACCCACCCACGCACTCTCTCACCCACCCCATCTCATCTCTCTCCCCATCTGCTCATCTCTCTCCCCATCTGCTCATCTCTCTCCCCATCTCTCGCTACTGACAGCACCAACAGTCTGTAAAGGTTCATAATAAAGGTGTTAAACTGAGTCTGTAAAGGCTACAGGTCGGGGGGCGGGACCTTTGTGCGTGCAGTGTGTGAGCAGGGCTCTTATAAGGAGACGGCCCAAGACAGCTCCTGCTCCCGGTGTCCGCCACACAGCACGGGCAGCGTCATCGGAGCGACGTCCTGCACCTGCCACGATGGATACTTCCGGCCCAGCGGCGAGCCCCAGTCTGTGGCCTGTGCAAGTTCGTTCACTATGCGCCATACACTACACTATACACTACTACACTATACACTACTACACTACACTATACAGTACTACACTACACTATACACTACACTACTACACTACACTATACACTACTACACTACACTATACACTACACTATACACTACCTACTACACTACACACTACACTATACACTACACTATACACTACACTATACACTACTACACTACACTATACACTACACTACTACACTACACTATACACTACACTATACACTACTACACTGCACTATACACTACTACACTATACTATACACTACTACACTACACTATACACTACTACACTACACTCTACACTACTACACTACACTATACACTACTACACTATACACTACTACACTACACTATACACTACCTACTACACTACACTACACACTACACTATACACTACACTATACACTACACTATACACTACTACACTACACTATACACTACACTACTACACTACACTATACACTACACTATACACTACTACACTGCACTATACACTACTACACTATACTATACACTACTACACTACACTATACACTACTACACTACACTCTACACTACTACACTACACTATACACTACTACACTATACACTACTACACTACACTATACACTACCTACTACACTACACTACACACTACACTATACACTACACTATACACTACACTATACACTACTACACTGTACACTACACTATACACTACTACACTATACACTATACTATACACTACACTATACACTACTATGCACTATACACTACTACACTATACACTACACTATACACTACCTACTACACTACACTATACACTACACTATAAACTACTACCCTACACTATACACTACACTACACTATACACTACTATACACTACACTATACACTACACTATACACTACCTACTACACTACACTATACACTACACTATACACTACACTATACACTACACTATACACTACTACTATACAGTACTACACTACACTATACACTACTGCGCTATACACTACACTATACACTACACTATACACTACCTACTACACTACACTATACACTACACTATACACTACTACTATACAGTACTACACTACACTATACACTACTGCGCTATACACTACACTATACACTACACTATACACTACCTACTACACTACTCTATAAACTCCGTTCCGCCCCCCCCCCCGGCCAGAGCCGCCGTCGGCCCCCAGGGACGTCGTCACCTCGCCGCTCTCCGCCGCCGCCTCGGTGACGCTCCGGTGGAGCCCGCCGGCGAATCCCGGCGGGCGCTCCGACCTCGCCTACTCCGTCGTGTGCCGGCTCCACCCGCCCCCCCTGCGGGGGTGGGGTGGGGAGAGGGGCCAGGAGCCGGCGCCGCCGTGCGGCCCGGCCGTGAGGTTCCGGCCTCCGCTCCCGCTGACGAACGCCAAGGTGGAGGTGAGCGGCCTGCGTGAGAACGCCGCCTACACCCTGGAGGTGCACGCCACCAATGGCGTCTCCCGCCTGAGCGGCGTCCCCTCGGCGTTCGCGGCCGTCCACGTCGCCACGTCACGGGATCGTGAGTTGTCGTCCCCCCCCTCCTCCTCTCGCTCACGGCCATCGTCTTTCTTTTTTTGAAATCTCTTTTTCATCTTTAGATATTTAGTTGCTTTTGTCAAATATTTTTTTTCTATCTTTTTTTAAATGGTTTTTTAAAATATTTTTTTTAAAAATACATTCTCCTTTTTTAAAAGCTATAACATGCACGTAACATTATAATAATATTATTCTTAAATGCTATGCAAAAACATGATAATTATATTATGATTAAAGACAATGCCGCCTGCATTTGCAGCCAGCCAATCACCGCTCTGCATCTTAGTTGGCCGTCTGCATTTGCAGCCAGCCAATCACCGCTCTGCATCTTAATTATCCGCCTGCCTTTGCAGCCAGCCAATCACCGCTCTGCATCTTAGTTGTCCGCCTGCATTTGCAGCCAGCCAATCACCGCTCTGCATCTTAGTTGGCCGTCTGCATTTGCAGCCAGCCAATCACCGCTCTGCATCTTAATTATCCGCCTGCCTTTGCAGCCAGCCAATCACCGCTCTGCATCTTAGTTCTCCGCCTGCATTTGCAGCCAGCCAATCACCGCTCTGCATCTTAGTTGGCTGCCTGCATTGGCAGCCAGCCAATCACCGCTCTGCATCTTAGTTGTCCGCCTGCATTTGCAGCCAGCCAATCACCGCTCTGCATCTAAATTGTCCGCCTGCATTTGCAGCCAGCCAATCACCGCTCTGCATCTAAATTGGCCGCCTGCATTTGCAGCCAGCCAATCACCGCTCTGCATCTTAGTTATCCGCCTGCATTTGCAGCCAGCCAATCACTGCTCTGCATCTAAATTGTCTGCCTGCATTTGCAGCCAGCCAATCAACGCTCTGCATCTAAATTGGCCGCCTGCATTTGCAGCCAGCCAATCACCGCTCTGCATCTTAGTTGTCCGCCTGCATTTGCAGCCAGCCAATCACCACTCTGCATCTAAATTGTCCGCCTGCATTTGCAGCCAGCCAATCACCGCTCTGCATCTAAATTGGCCGCCTGCATTTGCAGCCAGCCAATCACCGCTCTGCATCTAAATTGGCCGCCTGCATTTGCAGCCAGCCAATCACCGCTCTGCATCTTAGTTGTCCGCCTGCATTTGCAGCCAGCCAATCACCACTCTGCATCTAAATTGTCCGCCTGCATTTGCAGCCAGCCAATCACCGCTCTGCATCTAAATTGGCCGCCTGCATTTGCAGCCAGCCAATCACCGTTCTGCATCTTAGTTGTCTGCCTGCATTTGCAGCCAGCCAATCACGGCTCTGCATCTAAATTGGCCGCCTGCATTTGCAGCCAGCCAATCACCGCTCTGCATCTTAGTTGTCCGTCTGCATTTGCAGCCAGCCAATCACCACTCTGCATCTAAATTGTCCGCCTGCATTTGCAGCCAGGCAATCACCGCTCTGCATCTAAATTGGCCGCCTGCATTTGCAGCCAGCCAATCACCGCTCTGCATCTTAGTTGTCCGCCTGCATTTGCAGCCAGCCAATCACCGCTCTGCATCTAAATTGTCCGCCTGCATTTGCAGCCAGCCAATCACCGCTCTGCATCTAAATTGGCCGCCTGCATTTGCAGCCAGCCAATCACCGCTCTGCATCTTAGTTGTCCGCCTGCATTTGCAGCCAGCCAATCACCGCTCTGCATCTAAATTGGCCGCCTGCATTTGCAGCCAGCCAATCACCGCTCTGCATCTTAGTTGTCCGCCTGCATTTGCAGCCAGCCAATCACTGCTCTGCATCTAAATTGGCCGCCTGCATTTGCAGCCAGCCAATCACCGCTCTGCATCTAAATTGGCCGCCTGCATTTGCAGCCAGTCAATCACCGCTCTGCATCTTAGTTGTCCGCCTGCATTTGCAGCCAGCCAATCACCACTCTGCATCTAAATTGTCCGCCTGCATTTGCAGCCAGCCAATCACCGCTCTGCATCTAAATTGGCCGCCTGCATTTGCAGCCAGCCAATCACCGCTCTGCATCTAAATTGGCCGCCTGCATTTGCAGCCAGCCAATCACCGCTCTGCATCTTAGTTGTCCGCCTGCATTTGCAGCCAGCCAATCACCGCTCTGCATCTTAGTTGTCCGCCTGCATTTGCAGCCAGCCAATCACTGCTCTGCATCTAAATTGGCCGCCTGCATTTGCAGCCAGCCAATCACCGCTCTGCATCTAAATTGTCCGCCTGCATTTGCAGCCAGTCAATCACCGCTCTGCATCTTAGTTGTCCGCCTGCATTTGCAGCCAGCCAATCACCACTCTGCATCTAAATTGTCCGCCTGCATTTGCAGCCAGCCAATCACCGCTCTGCATCTAAATTGGCCGCCTGCATTTGCAGCCAGCCAATCAACGCTCTGCATCTTAGTTGTCCGCCTGCATCTGCAGCCAGCCAATCACCGCTCTGCATCTAAATTGGCCGCCTGCATTTGCAGCCAGCCAATCACCGCTCTGCATCTTAGTTGTCTGCCTGCATTTGCAGCCAGCCAATCACCGCTCTCCATCTAAATTGTCCTCCTGCATTTGCAGCCAGCCAATCACCGCTCTGCATCTAAATTGGCCGCCTGCATTTGCAGCCAGCCAATCACCGCTCTGCATCTTAGTTGTCCGCCTGCATTTGCAGCCAGCCAATCACTGCTCTGCATCTAAATTGTCCGCCTGCATTTGCAGCCAGCCAATCATCGCTCTTCATCTTAGTTGTCCGCCTGCATTTGCAGCCAGCCAATCACCGCTCTGCATCTAAATTGTCCGCCTGCATTTGCAGCCAGCCAATCACTGCTCTGCATCTTTTTTGGGCGTCTCTCGCTGCTCCTGTTCGCCCCGATGCGACCTCACACATCCGTGCACACCGCTTGCAAACCCCCCCAGCACGCGCGTTACTCCACTACACATGTAACATTATAATTATATTATTCTTAATGCATATACCACTCTAATTATTATTCTTAAAGACAATGCATCATCTGTTATAATTATCATCATCATAGCCATGTTCGCATGTTCACCACAAAGCACCGCGTGTGTGGCTGTTGCAAGTTGAGTTGATTGCTCGCAAAGCGGCGTCCGTCTGCTTGGTGTTTGAACATCTCACCGCAACTCGTATTTCATTCAGCAGCAAGGGGAAACGCACACCGATTGTCACTCACCGCACCTCGAGACGTTGGCCAGGGGGGTAAACAAATGAGTTAGCGCGTGACCACGTGCTGTGATTGCCCGCAGCACCGTCACCCGTGGTGCGTGTCCACACGGAGATCGTCTCTGAAGACGCCGTCCTGTTGACCTGGGCCGAGCCGGAGCAGCCCAATGGCATCGTTATGGACTATGAAGTCAAATGCTTTGACGAGGTGCGTAGCGGCTCGCGATTATCCATTTTACTTGCGCGCGTGTGAATGTGCACGCGCGTGCGTGCTGAGCGGTGGTGCAGCGGTACGCGCTACGCTGCGCTACGAACCCGGCGTCTCGAGTTCGATTCCCGCTCACGGCAACCGGCACCGGTGACGATAATCTGAACGAGTCCTGGGTCTCCCCTAGGTCGACTCAGCCTCAAATTGAGTACCCTGGTGTGGTGTGTAGTAAACATTGTTGTATATATAGGTGTTATGAAAATTGATGAAAATAATGAAAATTAAATGAAATTTGAGATTCGCATAATTTATCCGAAATTATGTTAATCAGTGTAATTATGCGCATAAATTATGCTGATTCGAGAGATAATCGTATTAATTTATGCGAGTGGGCGTGGTTATGATAATGCAGGTCGTTATGGATTATAAGGTCGAGCCTCGGTGACGAGGATTGTGTTATGAATTGGAATAACGCAATTAATCGTATGCAGTGACGCAGGCGTTGTGAGCGTGAATGAGAGAGAGTCGATTCGACTCTGCTCTTTAATTCCGTATTATCGATAAGGATACAATTACTCTCGATTGAACATTATGAATTATGTGTGTTATGGATTATGTGTGGTGATAGTGTACTTATGATAGGTCCCCAGGATTCAGATCTCATACGCAGAACAATATTATGCAGGATTTCAGGAAGAATCACACACAAACGTTCTGCTTTTATCAATTTTATTTCTAGCTAACTTTAATTTTTGGATAATATGAAAACTCAATCTCGGGATTTGGAATTTCAACACAGCGTTAACATGATAACATCACGATTGCGTTGTTTCACCTCGATAGCGGCACCTGTGGTTAATTCCCGACGCGTAACGCAATCGATCGGTTGTTGAGAGAGAGATTAAAAATATGCGAACTATTCTATCAAACCTTAACTTTATAATATGCAAACTCGTATACTTGAATTGTTACACAATACGGCACTTGGTCTTTGATTCGTATCCAATCCTTAATACATTCTGATATGCGAAGTTATTATGCTTGAAATCGTCAGCACAGTACCACGTTGATGTTCGTTCATTGATTCATAACGATTATGAATTTAAAGCGTTCGACTGAAATACTTCTAATTACCTTATCAACAACACTCGATGGCCGCAATGCTTCGTTACTTGAATTGTCACACAACACAGCATTCGGTCATTGATCATGCGCGGCCCTTAATGCAATTATTGTCACGTTGTTAACAATAGGATGCCTAATTATTATGCAATGCTACTCGTTGAAAGGGCACTCCAACCAGTATTATTCTTGGAGGCACAAATATGCGTTTGAATTCGTTATTTCATTCGTGGATACCAGCAAGATTATGTAGAAAGAAAATATTAACGAACGACTCAAGTATTTCTAATCGACTTCTCAACGCGACTCAATGGGTGGCGATGTTTTCTTTTTAGATCCTTATCTCGGGCCAATCTTTTAATTAATTGTGGCCAGATCCCTGACAGGGAACCGGTTGAGCACGCTCTTCACCCCCGCGAGCGGCGCTCCATGGTGAGGTGCCAAGAATTAATCCTTCTTAATGGGTCAGTTGGTAATTTATGCGGTTAGAAGTACAGCCCCAGCACAATATTACAGAGGAAAATTATGAACACTCTTAAAAACGATGGATTATTCACTCGGTCGTTGCGATGTTTCCACAATCACGGATGGTTCAATGGCTTGAGGTTTTAGGCTTTGTTAATGACCCGTGTGTGTGTGTGTTGAATGGTATGAGTGGTGAAAGAGTAGGCCAATGTTCGGAATCGATTCTTTGCGTCAAGCAGACGTCTGGTTTGTCGTGTAGTGGGGGGCAGTGTATCATACGTATCAGTTGATTCTTCTTTCAGTAGTTGGTTCGGACTCGACGGACGTTGGTGAACGAGTAGATACGCTCTTTTGCTGCCCGTGTGCAGGGTGGGGTGGGGGCCACTACTAAGTCCCGTGTGTGGCAGATGGTCCCCGCGATAACGATCTGTTTGCCCTGGCGTGAAATTCCTCTCTCGCGCTCTTTGGGAGAGACAAAGGTGGTCGGGAGCACCTCTTTATACTTTCGACTTATATTTCTCAAATACCATTTGGTCCCATGTTCGCCAAGACTCGTGTTTGTAACTACGTCCTCCCGACACCTCTCGGTTTTACCGAGGTTCGAATTGTTATGATAGAATTATTAAAAAGAAAAATAATTATCATCCTGAGTTTAAGAGGTCTGTTTCTTGATTGTTGGAATCCATATCCCTTGGTTCTGTAAGGTTCTATAATGGAATGTCGTGTAAGGTTAACACGTTGTTATTATTAATATTATATTGCAATTTTCTTTAAAACTGTCTTTGCCTGGTTGCCGTGTGTGGGGTGGGGTGTGTCTCCTCATCAAACCCGGCTGGCTTTTCCAGATGGCCCCTTGTGATAAGGTGTAATTCCTGCTTCTCCGCGCTGTGAGAGGGACAAAGGTGGTCGGGGTTGCTTGGGATATTGTTTAAATTCTTTTGCAAGTTTACCCATTGTCTCATTCCTTCTCGATAACCTTTGATGTGACTCGGTATTCCTGCTCCAAGCTTTGTTTTAACAGTAAAAGTATTAAAGGTGAAAATCATTTGATAGCGAATTAATCATTGGATAATAATTCACTGATGTGTCTGGTGGCCTGTTCTTAATTGGAGTGAGCGTTAGGATCGCTAATTCTATCTTATTCTTGTTGTTGCCTTTTTTTTTACTGGCAAATAAGGAAAAGAATATGTATACGATTTACCCTGTTGGCGTCTCCGTGTCTACTCTCTTGGTGTTCTGACCTCGGAGGGACCTTTCCTAAGGGCCCATCAAACTCTTGTTCACCTGGAGATTTTTGCCGATAGCTGTTACATCCTCGCCTTGAGAGTTTTATTATTTCTTTATATATATGGCCTGTTTATGACCGACATCTGGTTTTTCGTGTTTCTGGCTTACGGGTTTTATTCATTAAAAAATATAAATTGTTTGTCACGAAAGAAAGGAAAAAGAAATCTAGGTGTATGCATCCGTAAATATTCTTATGGATATTAATTGTGGAAAAAGGGCCGTATACAACAACATCACCACTGTGGATACAAAGGCGGCCGGGCGTGGTGCTGACCACCCACCCCCTCGTGTGCCTCCATAGGTGGCCGCTAACAGCACTCGCCCCGACAGTCTGCTGACACTATACGGGGGTTCTTTGTCTTTGCATTAGCAAGTGGAGGGCAGTAGAGTTAACACAACAATATGCTGTGAACCACGTGACCCAGGTTCAATGGGTCTCTGTGGGATGAGTCTGAACCCATCCCCCCCCCATCTGTACCCCCCCCATCTGTACCCCCCCCCCATCTGTACCCCCCCCCCCACCAGGATGACGACGACGAGAGAGAGGTAATGAGGCTGATCTCCAGCGTGCCGAGCATCACCGTGACGGGGCTCCGGCATGCCGCGGTTTACTCACTGCAGGTCCGCGCTCGCAACGCCGCCGGCTACGGAGACTACAGCCCCACACTCCACTTCCAGACGTCTCCCGCACGTGAGCAACAACACCACCATCCAATCACCACCACCCAATCACCACCACCACCCAATCACCACCACCACCACCCAATCACCACCACCACCCAATCACCACCACCACCCAATCACCACCACCACCCAATCACCACTACCACCCAATCACCACCACCACCCAATCATCACCACCACCCAATCCAGCCACCACCCACCACCACCAGCCACCACCACCCAATCACCACCAACCAGCATCAACCCTACCCAACCACTACCCAACCACTACCCACCCACCACCAACCAGCACCAACCCCACCACCACCAACCACCACCAACCCCACCACCACCAACCCCCAACCACCACCCCACCACCACCAACCAGCACCACCACCACCCACCACCAATCACCACCCACCCACCACCAACCACTACCAACCCCACCACCACCAACCACCACCCCAGCACCATCCCCACCCAACCACTACGCCGCCACCACCACCACCCCACCACCACCACTCACCAGCACCACTCACCAGCACCATCCCCATCATCTCAGCACCATCCCCACCCAACCACTACGCCACCACCACCACCCATCCACCACCACTCACCAGCACCATCCCCACCCAACCACTACGCCACAAGGACCACCACCACCACCACCCACCACCACCACCACCACCACTCACCAGCACCATCCCCACCCAACCACTACGCCACCACCAACCCCACTACCAACCTACCACGACCCCACCAACAGCACCACCACCCCACCCCTCCTGTCTGTTGTAGTTGTTGTGGTTGTTGTTGTAGGTGTTGTCCTGTTGTTTGTTGTTGTGTTGGTGGTTATTGTGGTGTTGTTGTAGTTGTTGTGTTTGTTGTTGTGGTTGTTGTGGTTGTTGTGGTTGTTGTAGTAAGTGAAGGATGTGTTTGTAACTCTTTCCCTCCCCCTCCCCCAGCACAAGCGACTCAGGAAGTGACCCTCTGGGCCTCCTTGCTGTCCGCTGGCCTCGTGGGGCTGATGCTGCTCATCGCTGCTGCCTGCATCATCGTCAAGAAGAGGTGGGGGGGGTCACACTGGGGGGGGGGGGGGTCACACTGGGGGGGGTCACACTGGGGGGTCACACTGAGGGGTCACACTGGGGGGGGGTCACACTGGGGGGGGTCACACTGGGGGGGGGGGTCCCACGGGCGTTCTGAGTGTTCCCACGTGATCTGGCTGCACCACCAAGAGGCAATCTCCCTGAACGGTGGGTAAGAGGCGGCACCCTCCAGAGCGAACTCGCTTCTTCAGCACTGCCGCCGCCGCCGCCTTGATGGCTGCGTGCATCGCGTTGCGTTTGAAGGAGGAGGAGCAGGAGGAGGAGTGGTCACTGGCAAGCAGCAGAGTCGGAGCCTCGCGAAGAGAGACGACCTCGCTTCTACAGCGTGCGGGGTAAACGCTGCTCCACCTCGCGCGCACAGACACACACACCACCTCTAAAACACACACACACACATCTCATACACACACACATCTCTCATACACACACACCACTCACACACACACCTCTCACACACACACCTCATACACACACACCACTCATACACACACATACACACACCACTCATACACACACACACACCACTCACACACACACACCTCTAATACACACACACCTCTCATACACACACACACACCTCTAATACACACACACACACTACCTCTCACACACACACACCACTCCTCATACACACACACACCACCTCTCATACACACACACACACCTCATACACACCACTCCTCATACACACACACACCACTCATACACACACACACCACTTCTCATACACACACACCTCTCACACACACACACCACCACTCATACACACACACCACTCCTCATACACACACACACACCTCACACACACACACCACTCATACACCCACACACACACCACTCCTCATACACACGCACACACCACTCACACACACACACCACCCCTCATACACACACACCACCCCTCATACACACACACACACCACCCCTCATACACACACACCTCTCACACACATACACACACACCACCCCTCACACACCACCCCTCACACACCACCCCTCATACACTCACAACAACAACCGCCATTCGCCACTAAGTGGCGGTGACGTCACCACGACGCTTGTGCCAGGCTATGTGCACCCTGAGGCCACGCGAAGTGTCGAACGCCCACTGGCAGGAGGTCACGGGGCAGACCCAGCAGGTGCCACAGGTCGACTGACTGAGATGACTGGCTGATGCACCACCTGTGCCCCCTACTGTGCCAACCCGCTGTGCTTTAGCCACCCGGCGCTCCGCTCGTTGTTGTGAGCATCGCTCCTCCACCCTCCGATGTTGGTGGTGGTAGTGGTACGCCACTCAAGACATTGATGCATGCACAAGTCGCTCTCCGCTCCTCCACTATTGAGAGACAGTGTTCTTCCTCTTCCCACGAAGAGGTGGCAAAAACCCCACCTGCCACTAGCACACCAACCACAATCACCGTTACCGCCATTGCCATCTTCACCCTCGAGCAACGGGGACGGAGCGAAGCGCGTGACAACGAGCGTGCGACTGGGAATCATGTCGCAGCTGGAGAGGGCGGTGTGACCTGGCCTTGACCAGGTCACTAAAGCAGAGATGTAGGTCTTGCTGGAATTCCCTACACATCTGCTGTAGCAGACGGACAGAAAATATCGCATCTGTGCAGGACCGCCCTTTCCTGAAACCGCATTTGGGCTCCGCAAGCCTCTCCTCAGCGTGCCTGGCAAGGCGATGTTGAATAATCCTTGCCAGGACCTTTCCCGGCACACTGAGGAGTGAGATGCCCCTGTAGTTGTTACAGTCTGTGCGGTCCCCCTTCTTAAAGAGGGGGACCACCAGGGCATCCTTCCAATCCTGTGGAACCTGTCCAGTGGTCCAGACTGTTGTTATGATGTCATATAGGGCAGTCTGTGCACAAACGCCACCCTCCCTCAGCATTTCGCTTGGGAGATCATCTCTGCCCGGTGCCTTTCCTGGTCTCAGACTCCGGATCGCCTTCAGTGCTTCCTCAACAGATGGCACCTCAGCCAGCCACTCACAGGGGGTGACTTCTTCCAATATTTGAGGCACCGCAGCCTCAGCAGGGTCATCCCCACTTTGTGCCATGATGTTTTCCTGGCTGAGAGATTTTCCCTCCTCCAGGACCTCACAGAAATGCTCAGCAAATCTGCAAACCGGTTCCTGGGGGTCGGAGATTTGGATCACCGTTTTTTCCCCTAATGTTGGTAATAGGTGTGGCGCTGCAGGTTGCTTTTTTGATGGAGTTAAATAGAGATTTGTGATCACGGGCCACTGAGGCAGACGCCATCTCCTCAGCAACCCACGACCACCACCCATCCTTGCAGCGCCTCACGGCTCTCCGAACCTCCGAGCGAAGGCTGCGGTAAGCCTCCTCATTCTCTGATGTGGGATTCTGTAGCCGATGACAGTGGGCCTGTTGCTTTTTCTAAACTATCCTGATCACCTCCTCTTTCAGCCAGGGTCTCTGGGGAGGTCTGGACTGCGTAACCAAAGCAGCCAATGCAGCTGCATGAGTCACAGTCCTAAACCTCGCCCATTTACCCTCGACATCAGGAGGAGTGGGGGACGATGCCAACCCCAGCCGCAAGCGATGATGAAATTCTCGCTTGCAACTTTCATCAGATAACTGAGACTAGGCCACTTTAGGTTGGAATGGGGTCCTGGGTGTACACCCACCACCGGAGTGGAAGAATGGCAGGCGCATTTCACAGATGACTAGTCGATGGTCAGAGGGCAGATCAGCTCCACGGTAGGTCCTGGTGTCAAAGACATGGGCTCGCATCCGCTGATTCGTCACTATGTAGTCCAGCAGATGTTCTTGCTTGGACCCGGCATGCATCCATGATGTTGTGTGGATGCGCCAATGCCGGAACAGCGTGTTGGTAATTACAAGCCCATGGGCTGAACAAAAATCAAGCAGCCTCCTACCGTTGTTATTGAGCTGATCTGGCCCATGCCCTCCAATCACTCCAGACCAGGTGCCAGCATCATGACCAACTCGGGCATTGAAGTCACCAAACAAGATGACTCTATCCCGAGGGGCCACTTTAGCCAGCACCTGTGACAGGTCATAGAAGGCATCTGACTCATCGGCTTTGCCTGCATCCCTCCACGGATGTTCGTCTTCAGTGGGGGCATAAGTAACCACGACCACCACTCCTCGTCTCCGGTTGATGGGAAGGCGAGCCCAAAGTAGCCTGGGGCTTACAGCTTCCCACACCTCATCACCACGCTCCCATGCCCCCTTCATTCTTGTGTTCAAAAGAAGAGCCACACCCTGTTGTTTGGCAGTCTGCTGCCTCGAGTAGAGGACTGTCCACCCCTCATTGTGGCAGGAGCCAGAACCGGTCCACCGGACCTCCTGAATGCCACAGAGATCCAGGCGGTACCGGTCCAGCTCCCGACAGAGGAGTGGCAGCCTCTCCTCCGCAGTGAGCGTTCGAACATTCCACGTGGCCACACGAAGTGGCTTTTCGTTGTTTCTGGAGGAGACCCGAGGGTAGAGATTCAATCTCCTGGCTCTGCCAATTGGGGTTTGGCCAGGAGACGTCATAGACGCCTGTCCCCCCGGGGCCTCCGGCACAAGCTTATTAGTTAAATTTTTTATTCGTAGTTTCGTGGTAAAAATGTTGAAGGTGGAGGGGTTACCGGCCCCTCGTACCCGTCCAGAGCCCCCGTTTAGCCACTGTGGTGGTCACAGACGCCATGAGAGGAGGGGCCAATCGGAATTGGCCCTCCCCCCACAGCACTGTCCACGACAGAGTTTCCCGTCCGGCACCGCGAGGAGGTAGGGGGTTGTTTTGCCGGACACTCACACACACACCACCCCACACACACCACCCCTCACACACCACCCCTCATACACTCACACACACACACACACCCTGTGCACGGTTGATTTCGCCGTTGCCACCCACAGTGAAGATGCCGGGCTTCAGGCTGTACATTGACCCACACGACTACGACGAGCCCAGCGATGCTCTCCGCGAGTTCACGACGGAAATCGACGCCTCGCGAATCAAACTTGGACGCGTCATCGGAGCAGGTGAACGGGGGGGGGGGGGGGGGGGGCGGGGGCGGGCACGTCTGTACCGTGGTACCCGTTAACTAAAACTTACTCACAGGGCGCCCACTTCAAATGTTGACACTGCTGAGAATTTGCAACGCCGCCGCAAGAAATGTTTGTGCCTCCGGGGCTCTGGAGACCGCCTGGAGAAGGTTCCAGGCGCACGGTGACAACGACGGCGAACGAGTGGGAGAAACTCTTTGACTTTTGGAAGCTATTAACGTTACATTTGTTATCATGTTTAACACGTAGGCTTTCGCGAACCCAGATCATCCATACGTGACAAGCCTTACTAGTTGGCTGGGTCGGGTGGTGGCGAGTTTAACCATACATTTATAAATTTACGTGCACTAACCAGAGAAAAAAAATCTCCATTATGGATTTGTTATCATGTTACAGCGTAGTATTATTATTATCCGTTCTCTTTCCATGAAAAACCAATAGTCCAATATAAGTGTTAACATTTTCTTTGGTTCTTTCGGTAAAGTCACGTAGAATGAGAATAAAATAATAAATTGATAAAATAAAATAACACAATAATATTCTCACGACGTTTCGGCCACAACACAAGCGGCCTTCATCAGGTGAAGGGGACGAGACTGTCTGGACAGCGCTGTCCTCCAGACAGTCTCGTCCCCTTCACCTGATGAAGGCCGCTTGCGTTGTGGCCGAAACGTCGTGAGAGTTTTACCGCGTTATTTTATTTTAGCAATTTATTATTTTAGTCTCATTCTACGTGGTGGTGACTTTAGCGAAAGAACCAAAGAAGATGAATCCTCGCAGTCACGAAAGCTTCAAATCGAAAAGTGTTAACATTGTTTTGCAGCACCCCGTCGTTTGCCGTGGGTTCACACTCCCCAACGCATGCACCACACAGCGACCGGCCAGTGCACAACCAGCAAGCAATCGGCACGTTTTATTCACGTGACGAACCTTACTTAGCAGCTGGATGGGGGGGGGGGGGTCCTCACACCTGCTCTACGTGCTACCCACTGTCATCGACCCCTCGGCCCGCAGGAGAGTTTGGGAAGGTGCACGTCGGATACCTGAAGCGCCAGGGCAGCAGCGGAGGGGCGGCGACAGTGCGCGTGGCCATCAAGACGCTGAAGGGCGGATCCAGCAAGCAGCAGCAGCAGGACTTCCTGTGTGAGGCGAGCATCATGGGCCAGTTCGAGCATGACAACATCGTCCGCCTGGAGGGCGTCGTCACCAAGAGTGAGCTTCGAGAACGTCCAATCGATGCCACACGCATTTTAAACAAACTAAAAACTGGCAATTAATCTTTGTTTGTTTTTTCCGGTAAAGTCACATATAAATAAGAAGTAATAAAATAACATAATAGCGTACGACGTTTCGGTTGCAACGCAAGCAGCCATCATCAGGTACAGAAGAACTAAATTTAAGAGAGAGGGGAAATACATAACCCCAGATGTATACAACCGAAACGTCGGACGGTATTATGTTATTTTATTATTTCTTATTTATACGTGACTTTACCGAAAAAAACAAAGATTAATTCCTGCAGTCACAAAAGCTTCGAACCAAGTTTAAAACTGGCAAGTCTGTTATGTAGCTGGCTGTCCAGCTGATTATGCCCGTTGTTGTAATCACTGGTGATTGTACTCAGATTGGAAATGTTGTGGATTTGCTCTCCAACACACCGGTGTGGTGTACTTCTATACTACACTATACACACTGCACATTACACTATACACAACACTATACACGACTATACACTACACTCCTCTATACTACATTATACACTACTATACACTATATGCCACTGGTTCTTTATGTTCTAAAGATGTAGATGCCACTGGTTCCTCGCGTGCTGCAGATGTAGATGCCACTGGTTCTTCACGTTCTGCAGATGTAGATACCACTGGTTCTTCACGTTCTGCAGATGTAGATGCCACTGGTTCTTCACGTTCTGTAGATGTAGATGCCACTGGTTCTTCATATTCTGCAGCTGTAGATGCCACTGGTTCTTCACATTCTGCAGATGTAGATGCACTGGTTCTTCACATTCTGCAGATGTAGATGCCACTGGTTCTTCACGTTCTGCAGATGTAGATGCCACTGGTTCTTCACGTTCTGCAGATGTAGATGCCACTGGTTCACGTTCTGCAGATGTAGATGCCACTGTTTCTTCACGTTCTGCAGATGTAGATGCCACTGGTTCTTCACGTTCTGCAGATGTAGATGCCACTGGTTCTTCACGTTCTGCAGATGCAGATGCCACCACCATCTATTGCGCAGAGGTTGAACCTCTGACTCTCGGTTCAGAACGGGCAACCGGACGCACGAACAGGTTTGTTTGTACCTCTGAGAGTTCGTAAGAGGAACATTCGTAAGTAGAGGAGTCCCTGTGTATGAACCCACAGCGACGCATCTTGGCAGAGATACAAGGTGTGTATGTGACCAAGTGATGATGTTACGGTATAAGTCGTGAATGCTGTGCGTGGATTGCTAACGTTTGGTTTTCTTGTCCTCTCGACGAAGGTAAACCTGTCATGATCATCACCGAATTCATGGAAAACCATTCCTTGGATTTATTCCTCAGGGTAAGAAGTGGCAATGCCAAATGATGCGATCATCGGTGTGTTGCAGTCTCACACTCCTCAGCGGTTGTGTGTGTAACTGTCCACAAATGGAGAGCACACGGTGGCGTTGTTGTGTGTGTGTGCCGTAGATCATACTAACCGGGGCTCCGCTTGTGGTGACAACTGCACGCGTCTGCGTCAAACTTCTTTGTACCTTACGTAGCCAACTGGCGCGGGGGGGGGGGACAAACTAAACACAACAAGCGAGAGTTCTAAACAAATTAGTTTAGACAACGATGACTTAAACGCACATAGCAGCTCCCGGAAGAGCATTCCAGACGGCCGCACAACAAGCAGCACAACGTCACCCAGGCGGCTCCTCATCGCCTCCTCTTCTCCCTCCCTTCCTCTTCCTTCTCCCCCCTCTCCTCCCCCCTCTCCCCCCTCTCCTCCCCTCCTCCCTCCCTCTCTCCCCCCTCTGGCCGGGCACGGTGTAGATGAAGAAGGGGCACCTCGTGGTGACCCAGCTGCTCGGGATGCTGCGTGACGTCGCATCGGGCATGGAGTACCTGTCCCGCAGGGGCTATGTGCACCGCGACCTGGCCGCCCGCAACGTGCTCGTGAGTGGCGAGCTGACGTGCAAGGTGTCCGACTTTGGCCTCTCGCGGACGCTTCTACTGGACGCCGACCCCGAGGGAGCGTACACCTCCCGGGTAAGGCGGGGCAGGAAAAAAGAAGCGCCGGCGTCGTCGACGGCCGACGTTCGGCCGACGTTCGGCCGACGTTCGGCCGGAGTCGAGGAGAAGGCAAAGCCGCGCCAGCCCGGCGTGTGTCGGCGCGGCGTTACCGCTCCCTAAGGGGCTTCCGTTTTTCGCCGAAAGTACTTGCCGCCGCCGTGCGTCGAGCGAAATGCATTAACCTCACACACACACGCACACACACACACACACGCACACACACACACACGCACACACACACACACGCACACACGCACACACACACGCACACACACACACGCACACGCACACGCACACACACACACACGCACACACACGCACACACACACGCACACACGCACACACACATACACACGCGCACACACACACACGCACACATGCACACACGCGCGGTGAAAGTGCGAACGTGCAGCGTACGGTGCCGTTGTCTTTGGGATTCACGGGTCCACACCGGAGACGGTGTGGACCCGTGAATCTCGACGCTCGGCGCGTCGAGGCGGCGCGAACTCGCGACGCCGGCTTTGACCCGGCAAACCCTTCGCCGCGTGCCGACGACGTCGGGCCGCGAGAGCCCCGCGTGCCGGACCCGAGGGCGAGGTCCCGTTGTGAATGTTCCCCACCAGGGGGGGAAGATCCCGATCCGCTGGACCGCCCCGGAGGCCATCGCACAGCTCAGGTTCACGTCGGCGAGCGACGTGTGGAGCTACGGCATCGTCGTGTGGGAGGTGACGTCGTACGGCGAACGGCCGTACTGGGACATGAGCAACCGGGACGTGAGTTCAGCACCGGCACCCCTGTGTGTGTGTCTGTGGTCTCTGTGTGTGTGTCTGTGGTCTCTGTGTGTGGCTGTGGGTCTCTGTGTGAGTAGTCTATGGGTCTCTGTGTGTAGTCTATGGGTCTCTGTGTGAGTACTCTATGGGTCTCTGTGTGTAGTCTATGGGTCTCTGTGTGAGTAGTCTGTGGTCTCTGTGTGCGGCTGTGGGTCTCTGTGTGAGTAGTCTATGGGTCTCTGTGTGAGTAGTCTATGGGTCTCTGTGTGTGTGTCTGCGGTCTCTGTGTGAGTAGTCTGTGGTCTCTGTGTGCGGCTGTGGGTCTCTGTGTGATTAGTCTATGGGTTTCTGTGTGAGTAGTCTATGGGTCTCTGTGTGGTGAGTCTATGGGTCTCTGTGCGAGTAGTCCATGGGTCTCTATGCGAGTAGTCTGTGGGTCTCTGTGTGAGTAGTTTATGGGTCTCTGTGTGAGTAGTCTATGGGTCTCTGTGTGAGTAGTCTATGGGTCTCTGTGTGAGTAGTCTATGGGTCTCTGTGTGAGTAGTCTATGGGTCTCTGTGTGAGTAGTTTATGGGTCTCTGTGTGAGTAGTCTATGGGTCTTTGTGTGAGTACTCTATGGGTCTCTGTGTGAGTAGTCTATGGGTCTCTGTGTGAGCAGTCTATGGGTCTCTGTGTGAGTAGTCTATGGGTCTCTGTGCGAGTAGTTTATGGGTCTCTGTGAGTAGTCTATGGGTCTCTGTGAGTACTCTATGGGTCTCTGTGTGAGTAGTCTATGGGTCTCTGTGTGAGTAGTCTATGGGTCTCTGCGTGAGTACTCTATGGGTCTCTGTGTGTAGTCTCTGGGTCTCTGCGTGAGTACTCTATGGGTCTCTGTGTGTAGTCTATGGGTCTCTGTGTGAGCAGTCTATGGGTCTCTCTGTGAGTAGTCTATGGGTCTCTGTGTGAGTCGTCTATGGGTCTCTGTGTGAGTAGTCTATGGGTCTCTGTGTGAGTAGTCTATGGGTCTCTGTGTGAGTAGTACTCTATGGGTCTCTGTGTGAGTAGTACTCTATGGGTCTCTGTGTGAGTAGTACTCTATGGGTCTCTCTGTGAGTAGTCTATGGGTCTCTGTGTGAGTAGTACTCTATGGGTCTCTGTGTGAGTAGTACTCTATGGGTCTCTGTGTGAGTAGTACTCTATGGGTCTCTCTGTGAGTAGTCTATGGGTCTCTGTGTGAGTAGTACTCTATGGGTCTCTGTGTGAGTACTCTATGGGTCTCTGTGTGTAGTCTATGGGTCTCTGTACGTGTAGTCTATGGGTCTCTGTGTGAGTAGTAGTCTATGGGTCTTTTTGTGAGTAGTCTATGGGTCTCTGTGTGAGTAGTACTCTATGGGTCTCTGTGCGAGTAGTCTATGGGTCTCTGTGAGTAGTCTATGGGTCTCTGTGTGAGTAGTACTCTATGGGTCTCTGTGTGAGTAGTACTGTATGGGTCTCTGTGTGAGTAGTACTCTATGGGTCTCTGTGTGAGTAGTACTCTATGGGTCTCTGTCAGTAGTCTATGGGTCTCTGTGTGGGTAGTCTATGGGTCTCTGTGTGAGTACTCTATGGGTCTCTGTGTGAGTAGTCTATGGGTCTCTGTGTGAGTACTCTATGGGTCTCTGTGTGAGTAGTACTCTATGGGTCTCTGTGTGAGTAGTACTCTATGGGTCTCTGTGTGAGTACTCTATGGGTCTCTGTGTGAGTACTCTATGGGTCTCTGTGTGAGTAGTACTCTATTGGTCTCTGTGTGAGTAGTACTCTATGGGTCTCTGTGTGAGTAGTACTGTATGGGTCTCTGTGTGAGTAGTCTATGGGTCTCGTACCCCCCAGGTGATGGAGGCAGTAGAGGGCGGCTGGCGTCTGCCGTGCCCCATGGACTGCCCCATGCTTCTCCGCCGCCTCATGCTGAGCTGCTGGCAGCAGGAGAGCTCCTGGCGGCCCTCGTTCAGCCGCCTCGTTACCGCCGTCACTGACGCGCTGCACGACACGGCCAGGTGCGTTTGTGTGTGTGCGTCTGTGTGTGTGTGAGTTTGTCTGTGTGTGCGTGTGTCTGTGTGTGTGTGTGTAGCGGTTAGCGCGCTGCGCTATGAACCTGGCTACCCGGGTTCGATTCCCGCTCACGGCAAACACCAGTGACGATTATCTGAACCGGTCCCGGGCCTCCCCTAGGTCGACTCAGCCTCAAATGAGTACCTGGTGCGGTGTGTAAACATTGCCACTAGGGATACAAAGGCGGTCGGGCGTGGTGCTGGCCACCCACCCCCTCGTGTACCGTTCCGGCCTCCATAGGTGCTCGCTAACAGCACTTGCCCCTACAGTCTGTTAAGGCTACATGGAGGATCTTTGTGTGGGGAGCAAGAAAACAACCCCCTACCTCTTCGTGGTGCCGGACTGCAACGCTGTTGTGGGCGGTGCCGTGGGAGGAGGGACAATTTAAATTGGCCTTTCCCTTCATGGTGTTTGTGACCACCACAGCGACCAAATGGGGGATCTGGACGGGTGCGAGGGGTTGGTAACCCCTCCACCTTCAATTAATTACGACTAAATCATGAATGAAATTTTTTATTAATAAGCTTGTGCCGGAGGACAGGCATCTATGACATCTCCTGGCCAAAACCCCATTTGGCGGAGCCGGGAGACTGAATCCTCACCATCGGAGCTCCTCCAGAAACAACAACAAAAAACCACTACGCGTGGCCACGTGGAATGTTCGAACGCTCACTGCGGAGGAGAGGCTGCCACTCCTCTGTCGGGAGCTGGACCGGAACCGCCTGGATCTCTGCGATATTCAGCAGGTCCGGTAGACCGGCTCTGGCTCCTGCCACCATGAGGGGTGGATAGTCCTCTACTCGGGGCAGGGGACTGCTAAACAACAGAGAGCGAGTGGCTCTTCTATCTAAACAAAAGAATGAAAGGGGCGTGGAAGCGTGGCGGTGAGGTGGGGGAAGCTGTAAGCCCCAGGCTACTTTGGGCTCGCCTTCCCATCAACCGGAGGCAAGGAGTGGTGGTCGTGGTTAGTTATGCCCCCACCGAAGACGAACATCCGTGGAGGGATGCAGGCAAGGCCGATGAGTCAGGTGAGCACCTGTCAAAGGTGCTCACCTGACTCATTGGTCATGATGCTGTCACCTGGTCTGGAGTGATTGGAAGGCATGAGCCAGATCAGCTCAATAACAGCGGCAGGAGGCTGCTAAATTTTTGTGCAGCCCATGGGCTTGTCATTACCAACACGCTGTTCCGGCATCGGCGCATCCACGCACCATCATGGATGCAAGCAAGAACATCTGCTGAACTACATAGTGACAGAAGAGCATGTTCTGTCAGTCGACCCGTGGCACCTGCTGGGTCTGTCCCGTGACCTCCTGCCAGCGGGCGTTAGACACTCCACGTGGCCTCAAGGTGCGCATGGCCTGGCACAAGCGTCGTGGTGACGTCACCGCCACTTTGTGGCGAATGGCGGTTGTTGTTATGTATGTGTGTATGTGTGTGTATGTGTGTGTGTATGTGTGTATGTATGTTTGTATATGTGTGTATGTGTGTGTATGTTTGTATGTATGTTTGTATGTGTGTGTGTATGTGTGTGTGTATGTGTGTGTATGTATGTGTGTGTATGTGTGTATGTATGTATGTGTGTATGTATGTATGTGTGTACGTATGTGTGTACATGTGTATGTATGTGTGTGTGTGCATGTGTGTATGTGTGAGCGATAGTGTAGCGATAGTGTATGTGTGTGTGTATATGTGTGTGTATGTGTGTGTGTATGTGTGTATGTGTGTGTGTGCGTGTGGGGAGCGGTGGTATAGTGGTCAGCACGCCGCCCTACGAACCCGGCGACACCGGATTTGATTCCCGCTCACGGCCAACACCAATGACGATTATCTGAACTGGTCCTGGGCCTCCACTAGGTCGACTCGGCCTCAAACGAGTACCCGGTGCGTTGTGTAGTAAGCATCGCTAGCACTGGGGCGACGTGATGATGACGCGCACCGCTTCCCGGTAAAACAAAAACAGGAAACGAGAGCGGGCGGCACAAACGTCGCGACCACTTTGGCCTTCTCACGGTCCCAATGAGGGTCTGCCCGGTGGTCGGTGTTCCACCCTCGTCACCTTCCACTCCCTTCTCTCCCCCTGCCCAGCTTGTCGTCTCCGGCGGCGGTGGCCTCCATTCACGGCGACGCCTTCTCACCGCCAACGCCAACGCCGATTCCGCCGCCGTCTCCTCCCACTCGGTTGTAGTCGTGTTCGCTGGCGCGTCCTCCACTCGGGGTCTCAGCGTTTGCCTCTCGTGTCCCGTTGGGTTTTTCTCACGGCGCTCCCCCGTCGGTTTTAACACTTTCTATTGTTTTTCCCCCGCTCGCGACGACCTGCGTCTTCCCCGTGCTCGTTTGTTGTTCGCGTGCCTCCTCTTTGATCCCTTAACTTGTGTAATGACAGGGTGACACCTGCCGGCCTGTAGGGGTAATTGACGGTCGTGGCTGCATCACATCGTCTCTTCGTGTTCTTTACTAACCACACAGACTATAGTGGAGGCAGGGCCGACGACTTACACAATCCCTGGTCAGCTCCTCTCTCCGCTGCTGGATGACGCCGTTACTGCTGCTGCTGCGTGCGGCCGTGATTCGACTGCTGCTGCTGCCACGTCTCCAGGCGTTTGAGTTGTGCGCTGAGTTGAGGCTCTTTATGTAATCACTACCTGGGGGCTGCTGCGTTGGTTCATCCACTAAGGGGGAGTTGGGACATCGCCCCACAAAGCAGCTCGAGATGACAAATTACTTTTCTAATAAAAAAATTAACTTTTCCCGCAAATTGTTTTGTCGTGTTTCAAAAAAAAAGTAGTATTGTCTATAAGCGCCCGCTGCCGGTAGATGAGACAGTTTTATCACTTTCATGGGAAGCCCCGCCTAGTGGCAATGTCACGGAGCGACGTCGCAATGGCAACCTGTGGCGGAACGAACGAGCGAGGAGCCAAAGTGGAATGGCAGAAGCTCACGCGGCAGGAGGTCGCAAGACAATTCGGATTGTGGTGGGGAGGTCAACTGACTGGGTGGGTGGGGGGGCGACTGGCAGAGCTGCCCACCATGCCAACTCCACCAGCAGGGAGAGCCGCCACCTCACGCCCGTGGTGCCTTTCAAATTGCGGTTGAAACTTGAACTTTTGAACTTGCGGTTGAAACTTGAACTTTTGAACTTGCGGTTGAAACTTGAACTTTTGAACTTGCGGTTGAAACTTGAACTTTTGAACTTGCGGTTGAAACTTGAACTTTTGAACTTGCGGTTGAAACTTGAACTTTTGAACTTGCGGTTGAAACTTGAACTTTTGGACTTGCGGTTGAAACTTGAACTTTTGAACTTGCGGTTGAAACTTGAACTTTTGGACTTGCGGTTGAAACTTGAAATTTGAACTTGCGGTTGAAACTTGAACTTTTGAACTTGCGGTTGAAACTTGAACTTTTGAACTTGCGGTTGAAACTTGAACTTTTGGACTTGCGGTTGAAACTTGAACTTTTGAACTTGCGGTTGAAACTTGAACTTTTGAACTTGCGGTTAAAACTTGAACTTTTGAACTTGCGGTTGAAACTTGAACTTTTTGAACTTGAGGTTGAAACTTGAAATTTTGGACTTGCGGTTGAAACTTGAACTTTTGAACTTGCGGTTGAAACTTGAACTTTTGAACTTGCGGTTAAAACTTGAACTTTTTGAACTTGAGGTTGAAACTTGAACTTTTGGACTTGCGGTTGAAACTTGAACTGTTGAACTTGCGGTTGAAACTTGACCTTTTGAACTTGCGGTTGAAACTTGCATTTTTTGAACTTGCGGTTGAAACTTGAACTTTTGGACTTGCGGTTGAAACTTGAAATTTTGGACTTGCGGTTGAAACTTGAACTTTTGAACTTGCGGTTGAAAATACTCTTTGTTTTTTTCGGTAAAGTCACGTAGAAATAATAAATAATAATGAAATAAAATTACATGATAGCATACGACGTTTCGATTGCAAAGCAAGCAATCATCATCAGGTATAGAAGAGCTAAATTTAAGGGAGAGAGGAAACACAGAGAGATGGAGAAGCACATAAAATTGAAACAAGATTTAGTAAAATTTTGGAAACAATATAATGCAGCACAGAGGGTCGGTCAAAACACAATTAACGCATGGTCTGGCTGATTAAGTTATTTCAAAGATTGCTAAATTATAGGTTGAGAGTGATAGAGTACAGATCACAGACACATATACTGACATCCAAGCAGAGAGAGCCAGCACAGAGACACAGAGAGAGACACACACATGGGACAGAGTGAAACAATGCTTCTATTTAGCTATCAACACATACACTACATTATACACTACACTATAAACTACACAGAACATTTTTTTTGTTCCTCTCACACAGCTTAAAAGCCGTGATCTGAACGTGGCTCTCTCACTCCAGCGCTGTCCTACCAGACAGTCTCGCCCCCTTCACCTGATGAAGGCCGCTTGTGTTGTGGCCGAAACGTCGTGAGAATATTATTGTGTTATTTTATTTTATCAATTTATTATTTTATTCTCATTCTACGTGACTTTACCGAAAGAACCAAAGAAGATACACAGAACATCTATATACATAGCTATCAACACATACACTACATTATACACTACACTATAAACTACACACAACATCTATATACATAGCTATCAACACATACACTACACTATAAACTATACACACCATATATATACATAGCTATCAACACATACACTACACTATACACTACATAATAAACTACACTCATCTATATACATAGCTATCAACACATACACTACACTATACACTACACACAACATCTATATACATAGCTATCAACACATACACTACACTATACACTACACACACAACATCTATACACCCACATCAACCGTCACCACCAACCCCCACATCAACCATCATCATCACCACCCACATGAACCATCACCACCACCACCCACATCAACCATCACCACCACCACCAACATCACCACCACCCACATCAACCATCACCACCACCACCCACATCACCACCACCCACATCAACCATCACCACCACCACCCACATCAACCATCATCACCACCACCACCCACATCAACCACACCATCACCACCACCCACATCACAACCACCCACATCAACCATCATCACCACGACCCACATCAACCATCATCATCACCACCCACATGAACCATCACCACCACCACCCACATCAACCATCACCACCAACATCACCACCACCCACATCAACCATCATCATCACCATCCACATCAACCATCACCACCACCACCACCCACATCACCACCACCCACATCAACCATCACCACCACCACCCACATCAACCATCATCACCACCACCAGCACCCACATCAACCACACCATCACCACCACCCACATCACAACCACCCACATCAACCATCAACACCACGACCCACATCACCACAACCCACATCACAACCACCCACATCAACCATCATCACCACGACCCACATCAACCATCATCACCACCACCCACATCACAACCACCCACATCAACCATCATCACCACCACCCACATCACCACAACCCACATCACAACCACCCACATCAACCATCATCACCACAACCCACATCACAACCACCCACATCAACCACACCATCACCACGACCCACATCAACCATCATCACCACCACCCACATCAACCATCATCACCACCACCCACATCAACCATCATCACCACCACCCACATCAACCACCATCACCACGACCCACATCAACCATCATCACCACCACCCACATCACAACCACCCACATCAATCACACCATCACCACCACCCACATCAACCATCATCACCACCACCCACACCAACCATCATCACCACCACCCACATCAACCATCATCACCACCACCCACATCAACCATCATCACCACCACCCACATTAACCATCATCACCACCACCCACATCAACCATCATCACCACCACCCACATCAACCATCATCACCACCACCCACATTAACCATCATCACCACCACCCACATCAACCATCATCACCACCACCCACATCAACGACCCTCACGTGTTGCACACTGCGCATCGACTTGCCCCTCGGTCAACTGTACGCACGGCGTATTTCACTACACTACAGTGTGTGTGTGTGCGCACGTTGGAACTATACGTGTAGCGCGTACTATAGTGTAGACTCTAGTGTATACTATAGTGTATAGTGTAGGGTGTACTATAGTGTAGTGTGTACTATAGTGTCGTGTGTACTATAGTGTACTGTAGTGTGGTGTGTACTGTAGTGTAGTGTGTACTGTATACTGCAGTGTAGTGCGTACTATATACTATAGTGTAGTGTGTACTATAGTGTCGTGTGTACTATAGTGTACTGTAGTGTAGTGTGTACTGTAGTGTGTACTGTAGTGTGGTGTGTACTACAGTGTAGTGTGTACTATAGTGTAGTGTGTACTACAGTGTAGTGTGTACTATAGTGTACTGTATACTGTAGTGTAGTGTGTACTATAGCGTAGTGTGCAGTGTAGTGTACTGTATACTACAGTGTAGTGTGTACTATAGTGTAGTGTGTACTGTAGTGTGGTGTGTACTATAGTGTAGTGTGTACTATAGTGTAGTGTACTGTATACTACAGTGTAGTGTGTACTATAGTGTAGTGTGTACTGTAGTGTGTACTATAGTGTAGTGTGTACTATAGTGTAGTGTGTACTATAGTGTAGTGTGTACTATAGTGTAGTGTAGCTATCAACACATACACTACACTATACGCTACACTATAAACTACACACATCTATATACATAGCTATCAACACATACACTACACTATACACTACACACACAACATCTATACACCCACATCGACCATCACCACCACCACCCACATCAACCATCATCATCACCACCACCCACATGAACCATCACCACCACCACCGCCCACATCACCACCACCACATCAACCATCATCACCACCACCCACATCAACCATCATCACCACCACCCACATCACCACCACCCACATCATCACCACCCACATCAACCATCATCACCACCACCCACATCAACCATCATCACCACCACTCACATCAACCATCATCACCACCACCCACATCAACCATCATCACAACCACCCACATCAACCACCATCACCACCACCCACATCAACCATCATCACCACCACCCACATCAACCATCATCACCACCACCCACATCAACCATCATCACCACCACCCACATCAACCATCATCACCACCACCCACATCAACCATCATCACCACCACCCACATCAACCATCATTACCACCACCACCCACATGAACCATCATCACCACCACCCACATCAACCATCATCACCACCACTCACATCAACCATCATCACCACCACCCACATCAACCATCATCACCACCACCCACATCAACCATCATCACCACCACCACCCACATCAACCATCATCACCACAACCCACATCAACCATCATCACCACCACCCACATCAACCATCATCACCACCACCCACATCAACCATCATCACCACCACCCACATCAACCATCATCACCACCACCCACATCAACCATCATCACCACCACCCACATCAACGACCCTCACGTGTTGCACACTGCGCATCGACTTGCCCCTCGGCCAACTGTGCGCACGGCATATTTCACTACACTGCAGTGTGTGTGTGCACGTTGGAACTATACGTGTAGCGTGTACTATAGTGTAGACTCTAGTGTATACTATAGCGTATAGTGTAGGGTGTACTATAGTGTAGTGTGTATTATAGTGTCATGTGTACTATAGTGTACTGTAGTGTGGTGTGTACTATAGTGTAGTGTGTACTGTATACTACAGTGTAGTGTGTACTATATACTATAGTGTAGTGTGTACTATAGTGTAGTGTGTACTGTATACTATAGTGTAGTGTGTACTGTATACTATAGTGTGTACTATAGTGTAGTGTGTACTGTAGTGTGGTGTGTACTGTATACTATAGTGTAGTGTGTACTGTATACTATAGTGTGTACTGTAGTGTAGTATGTACTATAGTATGTACTGCAGTGTATAGTGTAGTGTAATAACGCGGGTTTGTGACGGTGTAAGGGGCACTGACGGCAGGGGGCAGTGCACACTTTGGCGTGAGGAGATCACGTGGGGAGCCCAGGACAGGGGTCCATCTGGAAGCTGAGAACCCGCAAGTCGCTTTTAGAAGGGGGGGCGTGGATATGTAGGGCGTGGCTAGGTAGGGCGTGGCTAGGTAGGGCGTGGCTAGGTAGGGCGTGGGTTAGGTTGGGCGTGGCTAGGTAGGGCGTGACTAGGTAGGGCGTGGCTACGTAGGGCGTGGCTAGGTAGGGCGTGGCTAGGTAGGGCGTGGCTAGGTAGGGCGCGACTAGGTAGGGCGTGGCTAGGTATGGCGTGGCTGTGTAGGGCGTGGCTAGGTATGGCGTGACTAGGTAGGGCGCGGCTATGTAGGGCGCGGCTATGTAGGGCACGGCTAGGTAGTGCATGACTAGGTAGGGCGTGGCTATGTAGGGCGTGGCTAGGGCGTGACCTCGCCCCGCCCTTGCCAGGATATGAGAGGGGCCCGGGGCCGTTGCTGGCAGTGTCGCCCTTCGTCTCGACCAGTGACGTGCGGTGAGGTCAATGGCTAGGCAGGCACTGGCCAGTGTCAGAGCCAGATTCACACACTGAGGGGGGCGTGGCCTCACTGAGAGGGGGCGTGGCCTCACTGAGGAGGCGTGTTAGACACGTCCCCCTCAGTGAGGCAGATGTGATAACTGCCTCCCCCGATGTTTTTCATTGCAGTTTCACGATGAGACCAGCGAGTCTAAATATCTTTATACACATACGTGAAGTAAGTTACCTGGACTATGGAAGGCGAGGACATGAAATTAAGGGGTCTACAAACATTACATTAGTGACATATTGAGACAGTAACAGGCACGCGTTTATTGCCCGCGCTCCATCCAGTTATTGAGGAGTTGCGCAATCAGAGGGGAGGCTGAGCTCGTCGCTGCCTCACCTCTCACCCCTCCCTGTATTTGCAGCGGAGCTCCGCAAATTTGGCGATTTTAACTGTAAAAAATGATCGTGGAGTCATACAGAAATGGCATAACACAGATCAGTGGGAAAAACGTAATCTTTATTTGATCAGATTTTTTTTTACTTTTAGTAACAGCTTATTTTCATTGTGGCATGACAGGTAAAGGCTCTGCCTCCCCTGCCTCCCGTGACCGCACGTCCCAGGTCTCGACCACCTTTAGGCGGCGTCGCTAGCTGGCTGGCCAGGCAGCCTGCCGACTGCGCTAGCCAGGCAGTACCTCCACGCGATGGACGTGCGGCTGACTTGCAGTCAGCGCGCAGGGCGTCTGGGGTTCCCTTACGTGTAGAAATGAAGGCGGTGTCTTAAGAACCCCGTCTCGGAGTGAGTCGCTACAGTAGTGTAGTGTTTACTGTAGTGTAGTGTATAGTGTAGTGTATACTATAGTGTAGTGTATACTGTATACTATAGTATAGTGTGTACTGTAGTGTAGTGTGTACTATAGTGTATACTATAGTGTAGTGTATACTATAGTGTAGTGTATACTATAGTGTAGTGTGTACTGTAGTGTAGTGTGTACTATAGTGTAGTGTATAGTGTAGTGTGTACTATAGTGTAGTGTATACTATAGTGTGTACTATAGTGTAGTGTATACTGTTGTATATGAACCTTTTCCAAAATTGATATTAACAATAATATTTGCCGTTATATATATCATATTTTTTTTAACAAACGAAACAAAATAATTAATAAAACCCGTAAGCCCGGCACACAAAAAAACAGGTGTCGGTCATAAACAGGCCATTAATAAATAAAGAAATAATAAAACTCTCGAGGCGAGGATGTTAGCAGCTATCTGCGAAGATCTCCAGATGAACAAGAGTTTGATGTGCCCTAAGGGAGGTCAAGCAGAGGGAAGCCCTCCCGCAAGCCAGAAATGAGGACGCCCATGGGTTAAACTATTTTTTTTAAAACAACGGTTCAAATTTAAAATGCAATAACAAGAATGAGCTAAAGTTAGCGGTCCTCGCGCTCACTCCAATCAAGACCAGGCCACCAGATACATCAGTGAATTATTATCCAATAATTAATTCGCTATCAAATGATTTTCACCTTTAATACTTTTACTGTTAAAACAAAGCTTGGAGACAAAATACCGAGTCACATCAAAGGTTATCAAGAAGGAATGAGGCGAACGGGCAAACTTACGAAAGAGTTTAAACAATATCCCAAGCAACCCTGACCACCTTTGTCTCTCTCACAGCGCAGAGAAGCAGGAATTAAACCTTATCACAAGGGGCCATCTGGAAAAGCCAGCCGGATTTGATGAGGAGACACACCCCACCCCACACACGGCAACCAGACAAACAAGTTTTAAAGAAATTGCAAAATAACATTAATAATAATGTGTTAACCTTAAACGATATTCCATTATAGAACCTTACAGAACCAAGGGATATGGATTCCAACAATCTGGAAACGGACCTCTTAAACTCAGGATGAAAATTATTTTTCTTTTTAATAATTCCATCATAACATTTCGAACCTCGGTAAACCGAGAGGTGTCGGGAGGACGTAGTTACAAACACGAGTCGTGGCGAACATGGGACCAAATGGTATTTGAGAAATATAAGTCGAAAGTATAAAGAGATAGGTGCTCCCGACCACCTTTGTCTCTCTCGAAGAGCGCGAGAGAGGAATTTCACGCCAGGGCAAACAGATCGTTATCGCAGGAGCCATCTGTACACACACACACACGAACTCACACACACAGACCCCGCCCCCCCCCCTTTTCCACTGCGCAGAGAGAATTGTCTTTGAATATAACGGTCAGCCGCATTTTTCAAAAGTCAGTGAAGTTAAGTCAAGAGTCAAGACAGATCAGCGAGTCAAGACGTCCACAGGACGAGCAGTCGCATGGAGCGGCTGGCTCCGCGCCTCGCTGAGTAGCGAGGATCGCTGAGTCGCGATGTATCAACAAAAGTGAGTCATACAGCAGTGGAGGAAACCTGCTGTCAGCGAACCAGCACGGGCGCGTTCGCGCACTTCAACAGAGAGAGCACGTGCGACTCAACTCACTCAACTGAAGAAAAAGCTTGGCCAGCCGCCAACAAAGTATCAGCGAATCAGCGCTGAGAGCGCTCGAGCATCTCCACAAAGCAAGCACGTGCAACGTGGCTCAACCAGCAGCGGAAAAGCTTGGGCAGCCGCCAACAACTTCAGCAAACCAGTGACCAAGCGCGTGCGACTTGAGTCATACAGCAGTGGAGGAAACCTGCTGTCAGAGAGCCGCCAGCAACCTCAACAAAGAGAGCGCGTGCGACTCGGCTCACTCAGCAGAAGAAAAACTTGACCTGTCGCTCGCGAGCGCAGCGTCAGATACTACAGCAGCGGAAAGAGCGCGCGCCGGCGTAGCTCATCCAGCAGTGGAGGAAACTGCTGTCAGCGAATCAGCACAGGCGCTTTCGCGCATCTTCAAGGAGAAAGCGCGGCCAGCAACGCCAAGCAAGAGCGTGCAGCAGCTCAGCCAGCAGTGGAGAGAAACTGCTATCAGCGAACCAGCACGGGCGCGTTCGCGCATCTTCAAGGAGAGGGAGCGCGTGCCACCAGCGTGCCATCAGCACCAGCGCGTGCCAGCAGCGTGCCACCAGCGTGCCACAGTGCGCAACTTCGCGTCACCAGCGCTGAGAGGGCAGCGGCCCCGCACTCAACACCCATCGGCGCGACGACGGCGAGCGTCGTGCTGACTCATCCAACCAGCGGTGGACAGAAACTGGCAGCCGGTCGTATGCAACCCCTCCTCCACACTCTCCCCCTCACTCCCCCACCGCGCCGCAACACACAGGAAACACATTTTGGACACAAGAGATGCTAACCTCGGCGTCTGCTTTACGCAAAGAATTGAACCAGTGATAAAGAAGACACACGATACGCATATCGGGATAATCAAGAAGGGTGCCACTCCAAGGTGGTGCATTAAAAATCAATTCATAAAGGAAAATACTGCTGTCATTGAGTTGCATAATAACCAATCGTCCTGTTAACAACGTGATACGAATTGACTTGAAGGTCTATGAATGGATGTGGTACTGTGTGGGCAATGTTTAAACACGAATTTACATATTATAAGGTTAAGGTTTTGATAGAATAGTTGCATCTCTCTCTCGACAACCGATTGATTGTGTTACGCGTCGGGAATTAACCACAGGTGCCGCTATCGAGGTGAAACAACGCAATCGTGATGGTATCATGTTAACGCTGTGTTGAAATTCCAAGGTCGAGAGTTTTCATATTAGCCAAAAATTTAAGTTAGCTAGAAAATAAAATTGATCAAAGCAGAAGGTTTGTGTGTGATTCTTCCTGAAATTCTGCATAATATTGTTCTGCGTATGAGATCTGAATCCTGGGGACCTATCATAAGCACACTATCACCACACATAATCCATAACACACATAATTCGTAATGTTCAATCGAGAGTAATCGTATCCTTATCGATAATACGGAATTAAAGAGCAGAGTCGAATCGACTCTCTCTCATTCACGCTCACAACGCCTGCGTCACTGCATACGATTAATTGCGTCATTCCAATTCATAACACAATCCTCGTCACCGAGGCTCGACCTTATAATCCATAACGACCTGCATCATCATAACCACGCCCACTCGCATAAATTAATACGATTATCTCTCGAATCAGCATAATTTATGCGCATAATTACACTGATTAACATAATTTCGGATAAATTATGCAAATCTCAAATTTCATTTAATTTTCATTATTTTCATCAATTTTCATAACACCTATATATACAACATATTGGGCGCGTCGTCCGGGATCTCTCGCAGACAGTTTATGCTTGAATTAAGGAACAAATCACTGTTGTATTAACCAAGGTATTATGATCTACATTGCCCTGTGACTGTAACGGGGGTAAAACAAACAAAAAACGCACTCTGAAGGAAATTCCAGAGTAGCAGGGTATAACAATGACAGTTGAAGTAAGATTATTTGCTCGAGTCAAACTGACCACATCCTGTGATACAAGTGTTTGTATAGTGCTCTGAAGGGAATACCAGAGTCACACGAGTCGAACTGATGCATTCTGGATACTACTGTTTTGATATGCACTCTGAAGTAAAATTCCAGAGATGCTCGTATTAAGAGGATTTTTTGAGTGGATTGCGGGATATTGGGAACTTGTACCAAAATGGTCAGGCCGATCTGCTACAAAGCAAACAAATCAGGGAGACACATGGAAAGGGAGCTGTATTGATGACATTGGGACACTGCTTAAGAACTGGATAAAATGGGACAAAAGCGAACACGATGTAAAAACCTCAGGAATAGCTACGCTGAACTCAGACCCTCTCGCACAGACAGACAAACAGAGATTTTGGAATGAGGAAAAATTCGGAAAAGAAACGGGTGGGGCTGATTACCCCGAAGTCAGAGTGAGACAGAATATTAAAACCAAGTCACTAGGGGATTCTGTACTGATAACGCGAGAAAGGGCGGAGCCGAAGCTCCGAGGCAACTCTCCAGGAAAACGCACACCACGCACAGACGGCCGACACAAACATCGCGACAGGCACGACGCACCAGACAAATATAAATCAAACACCCCACAAAAACCACTTAAGTATGAGCCATGGGACAAACATGAGTCACCGAGCAAAGTTGACCCACGTTACAGGCGCAAAATACACTACAAAAATCATGTTAAGCAACGCCACCGTGATGTTAATGACTCATCCGAATCTGACTCGGATGACGATGATCAACTTTCCGAATACTCGTTCAGTAGTAACACTCTGAAATTGATGGACAAAGCTCTCGTCAGAATTCCCTATTTTGATCCACACAATAAGAACAGGGACATTCACACTCACATCGCAACGGTAGAAGCAGAAGCAATGATCAGGGGTCTGAGGAAAACGGATGAAAAAGCGAGTTTGCTGAAACGCAGCTTGCATGGACAGTCCATATCATGGGTAAAGTCGCTACCATACGAGGTTCGGAACGATTTTAAAAAGCTGAGCCTGGCAGTGATTCGGAAGTTTGGAGAATATCTAACACTGTCTGAGGGATTTAACGCTGCAAAATCTATGACCCAGTGTGCAGACGAGGATCCTCGGAACTACCTCATGCGATTTAAAAGAGCGTACTATGCGGGCGATGTGGATCAGTATCACGAAGGTGACAAAAGGTTCAAAATTATGTTTTTTGGATCTTTGAGGCCAGAGATTACAGAAATTGTGGGAATGGTCTTGAGTCCAGAGACAGCCTCCTTAGACCACATAATGGATCGGGCACACATGGCTTGGCTGTACCGGGCTAAAAACAATGATTTCACAGCACACAGTGAACGGGACAAGGCAACCAGCCTATCAGAGGAAAATAAAAAACATGTGAGGCATTTGATGCACGCAGGCCCACAGTGCAGAAAACAAAAAGCACCCACGGATTACCAACATAATTACATACACGGGTGGTCAGATAACAATTACACGAGACAATGGCACGCAGACCGGGAGCGATCGCAGCGTGCAGGGACGCGTATTTGCGAGAATCGCAACGTGTGGAGACCACGAGCAAAGTCAGACCAGTGCCCAATTCCACGGCACACAGACCGAGAGCGTTCGCAGCGTGCAGAGACGCGTATTTGCGACAATCGCCACGGGTGGAAGCAAAGAGCAGGACCATATCTTCACCCAATGCAGCGGCACACAGCCGGCCAAAATTACCCACACAGATGGCGAGATAACAATTACGGTCGACAGTGGCACATAGAGAATGGGCGGCCACGACACACGAATACACATAATCGCGAGAATCACGGCGTGTATAGGCCAAGAGCAGAATCATGCCGATTCCCCATTCCACGATACACAAGGGGCACACATGGCTTGGCTGTAACAAAGAGGGTGACATGGGCACGTGATAAATCGCTCACACTGGTTGAGAGGAAAATGACAGGGAAAGAGGTATCCGCTGATCTGAAAAAAAAATCACAGCCCTTTGAAAAAATCAAGCAGGTTGGAGGTTACAAACAGAACCAGGAGGGGAACCATGATTGTGTAAAACTAAATGCGCCATGCACACGCTTTGATGTGGTGGGGAACGCGAGAGTCGCTCCCGTGGTGAACCCACCTATTGAACAAAGAAAATTAACCATGAAGCGTGATCTAACAGGAAATGATAACCAACAGGATCGGGAGGAGAAACATGCTTGTTTGGTAAATGGAAACGCGATCAATTGTGTCGCAAAATTGCGTGAGAGTACAGTAAAAGTGCCAGGGAAACGCGTTACGGAGACAAAAATCCATGATGGATTGGGGAATGTGTGGAAATCCAGCACATGCAAAAACATGGAATCGAATCGAGGCACGGAATCGGATCGTGGTACGGAGTCAGCAAATCTGCACATGGCTGCGGAGAAGGCAAATGACCCCAACAGTCGAGCACGGAAACTCGTGTTGTGTACTAATCCTGGTGGCGTACGACATGGCTTCACGCCGCATAAACCCACAGGGAAGGCGAGGGATAAAAAAAATTACCGATACGAACCAAGGAACCGTGCTCATTTGGCTAAAGCCATACCGACGATGGACCAAAACGACGATGTGATGATGTTGCATGGAAAGGTCACAGGTTACTCTAAAATACCTGGTCATGAGAAAAATTATTCTGTACTTTTGACCAAACGTGGCAGTAAGGTTGCCAATAACTTGGTAAACATTAAACAAAGAGATGCCAGGAGGGAAACGGTGTACCACCGGGCTCGAAACCGCTATCCAGTGTTTCCCAGGAACTGAAACAAAAATCAAAGCAATAATTGATAACAACCGATGTAACATGTTGCCTTTATTTTTTTTTCCTGTTCTTTTATTTTTTTATTTCAAATGTAATCATGCTGTGACACGTACGCGCGCGTTGTAAGGAAAAATCAGTCAACTCGAGGAATGTCGATGGTTCTAGATGGAAAAGGCATTTTTCTTTTATTTTTAAAAATAATCCGTGGCAGACCACCGATCATTTTTAAAAGGGCGGTGTGTTGTATATGAACCTTTTCCAAAATTGATATTAACAATAATATTTGCCGTTATATATATCATATTTTTTTTTACAAACGAAACAAAATAATTAATAAAACCCGTAAGCCCGGCACACAAAAAAACAGGTGTCGGTCATAAACAGGTCATTAATAAATAAAGAAATAATAAAACTCTCGAGGCGAGGATGTTAGCAGCTATCTGCGAAGATCTCCAGATGAACAAGAGTTTGATGTGCCCTAAGGGAGGTCAAGCAGAGGGAAGCCCTCCCGCAAGCCAGAAATGAGGACGCCCATGGGTTAAACTATTTTTTTTAAAACAACGGTTCAAATTTAAAATGCAATAACAAGAATGAGCTAAAGTTAGCGGTCCTCGCGCTCACTCCAATCAAGACCAGGCCACCAGATACATCAGTGAATTATTATCCAATAATTAATTCGCTATCAAATGATTTTCACCTTTAATACTTTTACTGTTAAAACAAAGCTTGGAGACAAAATACCGAGTCACATCAAAGGTTATCAAGAAGGAATGAGGCGAACGGGCAAACTTACGAAAGAGTTTAAACAATATCCCAAGCAACCCTGACCACCTTTGTCTCTCTCACAGCGCAGAGAAGCAGGAATTAAACCTTATCACAAGGGGCCATCTGGAAAAGCCAGCCGGATTTGATGAGGAGACACACCCCACCCCACACACGGCAACCAGACAAACAAGTTTTAAAGAAATTGCAAAATAACATTAATAATAATGTGTTAACCTTAAACGATATTCCATTATAGAACCTTACAGAACCAAGGGATATGGATTCCAACAATCTGGAAACGGACCTCTTAAACTCAGGATGAAAATTATTTTTCTTTTTAATAATTCCATCATAACATTTCGAACCTCGGTAAACCGAGAGGTGTCGGGAGGACGTAGTTACAAACACGAGTCGTGGCGAACATGGGACCAAATGGTATTTGAGAAATATAAGTCGAAAGTATAAAGAGATAGGTGCTCCCGACCACCTTTGTCTCTCTCGAAGAGCGCGAGAGAGGAATTTCACGCCAGGGCAAACAGATCGTTATCGCAGGAGCCATCTGTACACACACACACACACGAACTCACACACACAGACCCCGCCCCCCCCCTTTTCCACTGCGCAGAGAGAATTGTCTTTGAATATAACGGTCAGCCGCATTTTTCAAAAGTCAGTGAAGTTAAGTCAAGAGTCAAGACAGATCAGCGAGTCAAGACGTCCACAGGACGAGCAGTCGCATGGAGCGGCTGGCTCCGCGCCTCGCTGAGTAGCGAGGATCGCTGAGTCGCGATGTATCAACAAAAGTGAGTCATACAGCAGTGGAGGAAACCTGCTGTCAGCGAACCAGCACGGGCGCGTTCGCGCACTTCAACAGAGAGAGCACGTGCGACTCAACTCACTCAACTGAAGAAAAAGCTTGGCCAGCCGCCAACAAAGTATCA
Source organism: Petromyzon marinus (assembly GCF_048934315.1). Classification (NCBI taxonomy): domain Eukaryota; kingdom Metazoa; phylum Chordata; class Hyperoartia; order Petromyzontiformes; family Petromyzontidae; genus Petromyzon; species Petromyzon marinus. The sequence goes on along the minus strand of NW_027422950.1, from coordinate 633,359 downwards.
GCGAATCAGCGCTGAGAGCGCTCGAGCATCTCCACAAAGCAAGCACGTGCAACGTGGCTCAACCAGCAGCGGAAAAGCTTGGGCAGCCGCCAACAACTTCAGCAAACCAGTGACCAAGCGCGTGCGACTTGAGTCATACAGCAGTGGAGGAAACCTGCTGTCAGAGAGCCGCCAGCAACCTCAACAAAGAGAGCGCGTGCGACTCGGCTCACTCAGCAGAAGAAAAACTTGACCTGTCGCTCGCGAGCGCAGCGTCAGATACTACAGCAGCGGAAAGAGCGCGCGCCGGCGTAGCTCATCCAGCAGTGGAGGAAACTGCTGTCAGCGAATCAGCACGGGCGCTTTCGCGCATCTTCAAGGAGAAAGAGCGCGGCCAGCAACGCCAAGCAAGAGCGTGCAGCAGCTCAGCCAGCAGTGGAGAGAAACTGCTATCAGTGAACCAGCACGGGCGCGTTCGCGCATCTTCAAGGAGAGGGAGCGCGTGCCACCAGCGTGCCATCAGCACCAGCGCGTGCCAGCAGCGTGCCACCAGCGTGCCACAGTGCGCAACTTCGCGTCACCAGCGCTGAGAGGGCAGCGGCCCCGCACTCAACACCCATCGGCGCGACGACGGCGAGCGTCGTGCTGACTCATCCAGCCAGCGGTGGACAGAAACTGGCAGCCGGTCGTATGCAACCCCTCCTCCACACTCTCCCCCTCACTCCCCCACCGCGCCGCAACACACAGGAAACACATTTTGGACACAAGAGATGCTAACCTCGGCGTCTGCTTTACGCAAAGAATTGAACCAGTGATAAAGAAGACACACGATACGCATATCGGGATAATCAAGAAGGGTGCCACTCCAAGGTGGTGCATTAAAAATCAATTCATAAAGGAAAATACTGCTGTCATTGAGTTGCATAATAACCAATCGTCCTGTTAACAACGTGATACGAATTGACTTGAAGGTCTATGAATGGATGTGGTACTGTGTGGGCAATGTTTAAACACGAATTTACATATTATAAGGTTAAGGTTTTGATAGAATAGTTGCATCTCTCTCTCGACAACCGATTGATTGTGTTACGCGTCGGGAATTAACCACAGGTGCCGCTATCGAGGTGAAACAACGCAATCGTGATGGTATCATGTTAACGCTGTGTTGAAATTCCAAGGTCGAGAGTTTTCATATTAGCCAAAAATTTAAGTTAGCTAGAAAATAAAATTGATCAAAGCAGAAGGTTTGTGTGTGATTCTTCCTGAAATTCTGCATAATATTGTTCTGCGTATGAGATCTGAATCCTGGGGACCTATCATAAGCACACTATCACCACACATAATCCATAACACACATAATTCGTAATGTTCAATCGAGAGTAATCGTATCCTTATCGATAATACGGAATTAAAGAGCAGAGTCGAATCGACTCTCTCTCATTCACGCTCACAACGCCTGCGTCACTGCATACGATTAATTGCGTCATTCCAATTCATAACACAATCCTCGTCACCGAGGCTCGACCTTATAATCCATAACGACCTGCATCATCATAACCACGCCCACTCGCATAAATTAATACGATTATCTCTCGAATCAGCATAATTTATGCGCATAATTACACTGATTAACATAATTTCGGATAAATTATGCAAATCTCAAATTTCATTTAATTTTCATTATTTTCATCAATTTTCATAACACCTATATATACAACAATACTATGGTGTAGTGTGTACTATATACTATAGTGTAGTGTGTACTATAGTGTAGTGTATACTATAGTGTAGTGTATAGTGTAGTGTGTACTATAGTGTAGTGTATACTATAGTGTGTACTATAGTGTAGTGTATACTATAGTGTACTGTATACTTCAGTGAAGTGTGCACTATATACTATAGTGTAGTGTGTACTATAGTGTAGTGTGTACTATATACTATAGTGTAGTGTGTACTATAGTGTAGTGTGTACTGTATACTATAGTGTATACTATAGTGTAGTGTACTGTATACTACAGTGTAGTGTGTACTATATACTATACTGTAGTGTGTACTATAGTGTAGTGTGTACTGTATACTATAGTGTAGTGTGTACTATAGTGTCGTGTGTACTATAGTGTACTGTAGTGTGGTGTGTACTGTAATGTAGTGTGTACTGTAGTGTGGTGTGCACTATAGTGTAGTGTGTACTACAGTGTAGTGTGTACTACAGTGTAGTGTGTACTGTAGTGTAGTGTACTATATACTACAGTATATTGTGTACTATAGTGTAGTGTGTACTGTAGTGTGGTGTGTACTATAGTGTAGTGTGTACTATAGTGTAGTGTGTACTGTAGTGTAGTGTACTATATACTACAGTATAGTGTGTACTATAGTGTAGTGTACTATATACTACAGTGTAGTGTGTACTATAGTGTAGTGTGTACTGTAGTGCGGTTTGTACTATAGTGTAGCGTGTACTATAGTGTAGTGTGTACTATAGTGTAGTCTACTGTATACTACAGTGTAGTGTGTACTATATACTATAGTGTAGTGTGTACTGTAGTGTAGTGTGTACTGTATACTACAGTGTAGTGTGTACTATATGCTATAGTGTAGTGTGTACTATAGTGTAGTGTGTACTGCATACTATAGTGTAGTGTGTACTATGTACTATAGTGTGTACTATAGTGTAGTGTGTACTGTATACCATAGTGTATACTATAGTGTAGTGTGTTCTATAGTGTCGTGTGTACTATAGTGTACTGTAGTGTAGTGTGTACTATAGTGTAGTGTATACTATATACTATAGTGTAGTGTGTACTATAGTGTAGTGTGTACTGTATACTACAGTGTAGTGTGTACTATAGTGTAGTGTGTACTGTAGTGCGGTTTGTACTATAGTGTAGCGTGTACTATAGTGTAGTGTGTACTATAGTGTAGTCTACTGTATACTACAGTGTAGTGTGTACTATATACTATAGTGTAGTGTGTACTGTAGTGTGTACTGTATACTACAGTGTAGTGTGTACTATATGCTATAGTGTAGTGTGTACTATAGTGTAGTGTGTACTGCATACTATAGTGTAGTGTGTACTATGTACTATAGTGTGTACTATAGTGTAGTGTGTACTGTATACCATAGTGTATACTATAGTGTAGTGTGTTCTATAGTGTCGTGTGTACTATAGTGTACTGTAGTGTAGTGTGTACTATAGTGTAGTGTATACTATAGTGTTGTGTATAGTGTAGTGTGTACGATAGTGTAGTGTATACTATAGTGTGTACTATAGTGTAGTGTATACTATAGTGTACTGTATACTTCAGTGTAGTGTGCACTATATACTATAGTGTAGTGTGTACTATAGTGTAGTGTGTACTATATACTATAGTGTAGTGTGTACTATAGTGTAGTGTGTACTGTATACTATAGTGTATACTATAGTGTAGTGTACTGTATACTACAGTGTAGTGTGTACTATATACTATACTGTAGTGTGTACTATAGTGTAGTGTGTACTGTATACTATAGTGTAGTGTGTACTATAGTGTCGTGTGTACTATAGTGTACTGTAGTGTGGTGTGTACTGTAATGTAGTGTGTACTGTAGTGTGGTGTGCACTATAGTGTAGTGTGTACTACAGTGTAGTGTGTACTATAGTGTAGTGTGTACTATAGTGTAGTGTGTACTATAGTGTAGTGTACTATATACTACAGTGTAGTGTGTACTATAGTGTAGTGTGTACTGTAGTGTGGTGTCTACTATAGTGTAGTGTGTAATGTAGTGTGTACTATAGTGTAGTGTGTACTATAGTGTAGCGTGTACTGTAGTGTGGTGTGTACTATAGTGTAGTGTGTAAACATTAAAAAGTCTATTTAATTAAGTAGAACGTGTTGTCTATTTAAAGTTGCGCAATTTGATGTGACGTCACATTTCTCAAACCCCCCACCCCCCCCTTGTCACACATCGTCACAAATGTCTGACCCCCCCCCCCCCCGTAGGTGCGTGACGTCATTTACGGACGGCCCCTAACTGTCAACAGCCTCCACACGGAACAGGCAGTGACGTCACGTGTAACAGACCCAACATAGTGACGTCACGCGTAAGAGACCTAACATAGCAGTGACGTCATGTGTGTACAGACACAACACAGCAGTGACGTCACGCGTGTACTGGACCCGACACGGCAGTGACGTCACGCGCGCACCGACGTTGATGGCACACCCGCCTTAGCGCAGTGTCAGTGGATTCACTCGAGGAGGAGGGTGCAGCCCCTCGTGCTACTGCTGGTCCGTCGTGCTCCCCACCCGCCCCTGGTCCATCATGGCCCATGCACTTCCTACATACATCGTGCTCAATTCTACGCTAATTCCTTTGTCAAAGCGTTTTGCTTCCTCCCACACAGCTTAAAGGACGCGTCCTGGGCTTGGCTGTTTTCACTCCAACGCTGTCCTCGTGACAGCACGGTCCCCTTCACCTGATGAAGGCCACTTGTGTTGTGGCCGAAACGTCGTGATTTTTTGTTATTTTATTTTTTGTTGTCTTTTACGTGATTTTACCGAATAGAACCAAAGAGTATGGAGGGTGGAGCTCTGTAGACCCCCTCTAAAGGGGATTCCCAAGCTGCCTCTTCCACGTTGGTCAGATGTCTTGGAAGCGGTGGCAGTACCACGCGGTTTACTCCACCACACGCGATCTCTTGATTCATTCACTGTGGTGATGGACCCGTGGATACTGCTCTAGACGAGACTGTCTGGAGGACAGCGCTGGAGTGAAAAAGCCACGCTCAGATCGCGACCTTTAAGCTGTGTGAGAAGAAACAAAGCGCCTTAGAGTCGCGGCATCTGAGCGTGGCTTTGTTCACTCCAGCGCTGTCCTCCAGACAGTCTCGTCCCTTCACCTGATGAAGGCCGCTTGTGTTGTGGCCGAAACGTCGTGAGAATTTTATTGTGTTATTTTATTTTATCAATTTATTATTTTATTCTCATTCTACGTGGTGGTGACTTTACCGAAAGAACCAAAGAAGATGAATCCTTGCAGTCACGAAAGCTTTAAATCGAAAAATAAAATGTTTCGCTCCGGATGAACGGCCGCAAAGTATTATCTGCGTTTTGATTTAGCGTGCCGATCTTAAAGGTGCATTGAGAAATGTGATACTCCGACCGATGCTCCTGTTGTTTGTGGAGTAACTCATGTAGCCAGCTATGGCTCTAGGATTTGGTGTTACATGTTGTTTATGTAGTTTATTGTTAAAAATTCGGTCACAGTCCCTATGGTCACTGTTACGTTGCATTTATGGCTTTATTTTGGTGATTTCGAAAAGTTTTTTGGTTTGACTATGTTTTTGTTTATTGTAGTACGGAGTTAGACTGATGGCCTCAATCTAAGTTGTCTTTTCTAGATTTAAAGCTTTCGTGACTGCTAGGATCCATACTCTTTGGTTTTATTGGGTAAAGTCACGTAGGTGAAAATAAAATAACAAAAAAAATAACAATTAATTGTCTTGTGGTTGTTGTTGTTGTTTGACTTGCATCCCACTGGGATTATAGCACACAGCGTTGGTGTACGGTGCTTTTTCCAGGAATGTTTTTGCTGTTTTTTTTTTCCTATGGATTTTCTGTTTTTACACAGTCAACACAAAGTCACTTTAAGATGTTTTTCTTGTTCGTGTTTTTGTTTTTTTGTGTTTGTTGTGGTTGCACCCGATTCAAGAGCCGAATGGCTCACAGGGCTATACCAAAATAAACTGAACTGATTGCAATTCCAGAATTCCACCAAGGATCTCAATCTGCGACGGTGCAGAGTTAACAGTGACAAGGGGATTGGTAAAACAGACCTTGAACGCCATGTCAGACAGCACCTTGCTGAGGCCGTGAAGGCTAGCAGGCACGTGTCTGTGTCTTCTTAGGGCTGTAGCCCAGGCAATGGACGTACTGCAGTCTCCAGAATCAGATCAAAATGCAGTCTGCCGTGTGTTAACATTCACGACAGCTGCGTTTCATTAGGGATTTTGCTTTCATTTTTAATATTGCTGCTTCGGCCAATCAGCGCCCGGGGATTTCGACCCTCCCCCCACCCCCGGGAGAGGGAGTGGCTTAGAGTGGAGGGGGGAGTGGCTTAGAGTGGAGGGGGGAGTGGCGTAGAGCACGTGGGCAAGTGACCCCCCCGGGGGGGAGTGGCTTAGAGTGGAGGGGGGAGTGGCTTATAGTGGAGGGGGGAGTGGCTTAGAGTGGAGGGGGGAGTGGCTTAGAGTGGAGGGAGAGAGGCTTAGAGTGGAGGGGGAGTGGCCGTAGAGCACGTGGCAAGTGGCTCTGAGCAAGATGGCCCAGCTGTTGACACCACCAGGAAGGGGACCCACAATGACAACTCTCGCCCGGCCGCCTTTGTCTCTCTCGGCGCCACACGCAGGTACCGGGCTGCTGCTGCTTGTTACTCGCCCCGCGAGGTGTAGCTCACGTTAAGGGCTGCTAGAGGCATTTCTGTAGAGTCCACGATGGGCCAGGCGGTGGTGTTGGTTAGGGGGGCGGGGGGGTAAAGTGTGGGGGTGGGAAGCTCTCGGCCGAACGTCCAACTGTAGGTGCCAGGCTAGGTGCACGTACTGTCCACCAGCACGTACTAGTAATCGATGCTCGATTCCTATTAAACATACATCGATTCTTCCACCGTTCAACAAAGGGGGGCGGTGGAACCGATTATATGAAACTATCATCGATTCCACGAATCGATTATCCATTGATTTGTTTGGGGAGCGGTGGGTGTAGTGGTGAGCGCTGCGTTGCGCTACGAACCTGGCGACTTGGCTTGGGCAAGGTGAGGTAATTTACCTTTGTCACTGGGTAAAAGTGTAAAGGTAAAGGTGAAGTATTATCACCCGGTAAATACGGTGCCTTGTTTACCGCCACAAAGCTCCGTGGCCCTGTCCGTGGCCTACATTTAATAAGTAATATTAAAAAAAATGTTTTATTAAAAACACGCTTTAATGAAATGTGCGAGTAGTAATGTCAGAACTACCTATGAGATCTTCACTCAAAACTTCTCTAGAGGAGTTGTACACCTCTAGCTGCCACTGCTATTCAGTGGCCTAACATATGGCTCTAGATTTTGGTGTTATAATTTATTTACGTAGTTTATTGTAAAAAAAATCGGTCACAGTCCCTATGATCACTGTTACATTGCATTTATGGTTTTATTTTGGTGATTTCGAAAAGTTTTTTTTTGTTTTGGCCATGTTTTTGTTTATTGTAGTACGGAGTTAGACTGATGGCCTTAATCTTAGTTGTCTTGTGGTTGTTGTTGTTGTTGTTTGACTTGCATCCCACTGGGATTTTTTGCACACAGCGTTGGTGTTCGGTGCAATTTCAGGAATATTTTTGATGCTTTTTTTTCCCTGGATTTTCTGTTTGCACAGTCACACAAAGTCACTTTAAGATGTTTTCTTGTTCATGTTTTTTTGTGTTTGTTGCGGTTGCACCCGATTCAAGAGCCGAATGGCTCACAGGGCTATACCAAACTAAATGAAACTATGAACTAACTATGAGAACTCCACCACGACTCCGGGCAGTGGGCCCGAGCTCGCCACGACGTAAGGGGCCGTGGGCAATTAGACGCAAGCCGAAACATAACATGTACAAAATAATGTTTAAGATATATTTTTATTTTATTTTTAATGATAGAATATGGTATTGTCATCAGTATGACATAAGTATACCGAGCTTGCAGTCGATACCACATTGGGAAGTGGGTTAAAATTGAGTTACAAGATTTGAAGATACAACGACAGACAGAGTGAGTTAAAAGAAAGCGTGTACAATTGGAATCATTGAGAGTATTCTTTGGTTTTTCCGGTAAAGTCACGTAGAAATAATAAAATAAGATAATAGTGTATGACGTTTCGATTGCAACACAAGCAATCATCATCAGGTACAGAAGAGCTAAATTTACGAGAGCGAGGAGACACGTAACCGCAGATATATGTACAGACACAGATACAACAGGGGATACAGCGAGAGAGAAACGTGGGAGCACACTAAATATAATTCCTGCAGTCACGAAAGCTCCAAACTCAAGTATCATTGAGAGTATTCTATATGAATAAAGCACTCTACCTAACATGTACCTGCATGTGTAGTAGTACCCCAGTAATTAGTACCCTGTAATGGGGTCATTTGTATGGGGTAAGCGTAAAAGGTCGGGTAAAGGTAGGCTCGTTGTTTTTAACCTTTAACCTTACCTGCTGAAGGGTAAAAGGTAGGTAGAGTGATTGTATTGTGGTAAGGTAAAATGTAGGGAAAAGGTAGGCTCGTTGTTTTTAACCTTTTTCCTTACCTGCTGAAGGGTAAAAGGTAGATAGAGTGATTGTATTGTGGTAAAGTAAAAGGTAGGAAAAAAGTAGGCTCACTGTTTTTTTACCTTTTACGTCACGACAACTTAAAATGTAGCAATGTGAGAGATCCTCGCCACGCGGTTGGCTAGGAGATGTTAACTCCCTCGCCTGGTCTACAGAGGTCCGTGGGTTCGATCCCGACCCTGGCGACACCTTCTGCTGCTGCTACTGAATGTTTGAAGTCTGTATCTCTCTGTCTCGCTCCCAGGTGCCCCTCGGACCACGAGGATGGAGGAGGAGATGAGGAGGGCCGGAGGTGGCGACCATCAGAGAGGAAGGGGAGGAGGAGGAGGTGGTGGAGGTGGTGAAGGTGGTGGAGGAGGTGGTGGAGGTGGTGGAGGTGGTGAAGAAGCTTGGGCGAGGATGTGGGCTGGTTGGGGAGGGTGGCATGGACTTACCAGAGAGGGGGCCTGGTGGCACTATGATGGCAGTGGTGGTGGTGGCTATGGTGGTGGCTATGGTGGTGGAGGTGGTGGTGGAGGTGGCTATAGTGGAGATGTCTATGGTGGTGGTGGAGGTGGTGGTGGTGCCACGATCTGTGACGTGCTACAGAGACCCCAGCAGGTGCAGAGGGGATACGTGGAAGGAGGTGAAGGATCTGGAGGAGGTGAAGGAGGAGGTGAAGGATCTGGAGGAGGTGAAGAAGCTTGGGCGTGGATGTGGGCTGGTTGGGGAGGGTGGTGTGCACTTGCCAGAGAGGGGGCCTGGTGGCGCTATGATGGCAGTGGTGGTGGTTGCTATAGCGGAGGTGTCTATGGTGGTGGCTATGGTGGTAGCTATAGCGGAGGTGTCTATGGTGGTGTCTATGGTGGTGGCTATGGTGGTAGCTATAGCGGAGGTGTCTCTGGTGGTGGCTATAGCGGAGGTGGCTATGGTGGTGGCTATGGTGGTAGCTATAGCGGAGGTGTCTCTGGTGGTGGCTATTTGGTGTCTATGGTGGTGCCACGATCGGTGACGTGCTACAGAGACACCAGCAGGTGCAGGGGGGAGACGTGGGAGGAGGTGAAGGATCTGGAGGAGGTGAAGCAGCTGGAGGAGGAGGTGAAGGAGAAGGTGAAGGAGCTGGAGAAGATGAAGGAGGAGGTGAAGAAGGAGCTGGAAGAGGAGGAGGAGGTGAAGGAGCTGGAGGAGATGAAAGAGGAGGTGAAGGAGGAGATGAAGGAGGAGGTGAAGGAGGAGGTGGAGGAGGAGGGGGTGGAGGAGGTGGAGGAGCTGGAGGAGGTGAAGCAGCTGGAGGAGGAGGAGGTGAAGGAGCTGGAGGAGATGAAGGAGGAGGTGAAGGAGGAGATGAAGGAGGAGGTGAAGGAGGAGGTGGAGGAGGAGGGGGTGGAAGAGGTGGAGGAGCTGGAGGAGGTAAAGCAGCTGGAGGAGGAGGAGGTGAAGGAGCTGGAGAAGATGAAGGAGGAGGTGAAGAAGCTGGAAGAGGAGGAGGAGGAGGTGAAGGAGCTGGAGGAGATGAAGGAGGAGGTGAAGGAGGAGATGAAGGAGGAGGTGAAAGAGGAGGTGGAGGAGCTGGAGGAGGTGGGGGGGTTGGGGGCCACCACCACCGTGGGAGGACAAGAAGGAGAGCGCCAACAGCAGAAGCAGGTGGTGAGTGTGGTGGTGGTGAGTGTGGTGGTGGTGAGTGTGGTGGTGGTGAGTGTGGTGGTGGTGAGTGTGGTGGTGGTGAGTGTGGTGGTGAGTGTGGTGGTGAGTGTGGTGGTGACCTACCTGATGTTCATCTTCTCTCTCTGCCCCCTCTGTCCCCACTCCCCTCCCAGCTGACTCACCGCCCGGTGAGGAGTCAACGCGGCCTGACTCAACCTGGGGTCAATCTCCCCCCCTGGGGGAGTCGCTCCCAGGCGGTGTATCGCCAGGCTCCTGTCAGTCACCCCCAGCTTGTGAGCCGCCCACAGCTGGCTCAGCAGCTGAGTCACCCCTGGATGATGAACCCCCAGATCCAGTACCACTGGGTGATCCACCCCCCACAGCTGACTCACCCCCCCCAGCTGACTCACCCCCCACAGCTGACTCACCCCCCACAGCTGACTCATGCCCCCCAGCTGACTCAACCACGCCAGGTGATTTACCTACAGCTGACTCACCCCCCCAGCTGACTCAACCCCCAGCTGACTCACCCCCCCCAGCTGACTCACCCCCACAGCTGACTCAACCACGCCAGGTAATTTACCTACAGGTGACTCACCTCCCCCCAGCTGACTCACCCCCCTCAGCTGACTCACCCCCCTCAGCTGACTCACCCCCCCAGGTGACTCACCCCCCCCCAGCTGACTCACCCCCCCCCAGCTGACTCACCCCCACAGCTGACTCAACCACGCCAGGTGATTTACCTACAGGTGACTCACCTCCCCCCAGCTGACTCACCCCCCCAGCTGACTCACCCCCCTCAGCTGACTCACCCCCCCAGCTGACTCACCCCCCACAGCTGACTCACCCCCACAGCTGACTCAACCACGCCAGGTGATTTACCTACAGCTGACTCACCCCCCCAGCTGACTTACCCCCACAGCTGACTCACCCCCACAGCTGACTCACGCCCCCCAGCTGACTCACCCCCCACAGCTGACTCACCCCCCTCCCAGGTGACTCACCCCCCCAGCTGACTCACCCCCCTCCCAGGTGACTCACCCCCCCAGCTGACTCACCCCCCACAGCTGACTCACCCCCACAGCTGACTCAACCACGCCAGGTGATTTGCCTACAGCTGACTCACCCCCCCAGCTGACTCACCCCCACAGCTGACTCACCCCCCCCAGCTGACTCACCCCCACAGCTGACTCACCCCCCCCCAGCTGACTCAACCCCCAGGTGACTCACCCCCCCAGCTGACTCACCCCCACAGCTGACTCACCCCCCCCCAGCTGACTCACCCCCCACAGCTGACTCACCCCCCCAGCTGACTCACCCCCCACAGCTGACTCACCCCCCCCAGCTGACTCACCCCCCACAGCTGACTCACCCCCCTCAGCTGACTCACCCCCACAGCTGACTCACCCCCCCCAGCTGACTCACCCCCCACAGCTGACTCACCCCCCACAGCTGACTCACCCTCCCAGCTGACTCACCCCCCACAGCTGACTCACCCCCCTCCCAGGTGACTCACCCCCCCAGGTGATTTACCCACAGCTGACTCACCCCCATTGGGTGGTGTGGGATTGTCAGGTGGTTCCTGCCATGGCCAGGACACGGCGCTCACCACACAACGTGAAGATGTAACGTGTACAGCCTGGGGTGTCAACAAGCCTGGAGTGTGGTACGTGTTGTGATGTTATTCAAGTTTTACTAAATATGGAAATGTAACATACAATCTGGATTGAGGTTGAATATTTTGTGATGTTATAAAAGTTGTACTAAATATGCAAATGTAACATACAATCTGGATTGAGGTTGTATATTTTGTGATGTTATAAAAGTTTTACTAAATATGGAAATGTAACATACAATCTGGATTGAGGTTGTATATTTTGTGATGTTATAAAAGTTTTACTAAATATGGAAATGTAACATACAATCTGGATTGAGGTTGCATATTTTGTGATGTTATAAAAGTTTTACTAAATATGGAAATGTAACATACAATCTGGATTGAGGTTGTGTATTTTGTGATGTTATAAACGTTTTAATAAATATGGAAATGTAATGTACAATCTGGATTGGCGTTGTATATTTTGTGATCTTATAAAAGTTTTACTAAATATGGAAATGTAACGTACAATCTGGATTGGGGTTGTGTATTTTGTGATGTTATAAAAGTTTTACTAAAAATGGAAAGGTAACATACAATCTGGATTGGCGTTGTTTATTTTGTGATGTTATAAAAGTTTAACTAAATATGGAAATGTAACATACAATCTGGATTGAGGTTGTATATTTTGTGATGTTATAAAAGTTTTACTAAATATGGAAATGTAACATACAATCTGGATTGAGGTTGTATATTTTGTGATGTTATAAAAGTTTTACTAAATATGGAAATGTAACATACAATCTGGATTGAGGTTGCATATTTTGTGATGTTATAAAAGTTTTACTAAATATGGAAATGTAACATACAATCTGGATTGAGGTTGTGTATTTTGTGATGTTATAAACGTTTTAATAAATATGGAAATGTAATGTACAATCTGGATTGGCGTTGTATATTTTGTGATGTTATAAAAGTTTAACTAAATATGGAAATGAAACATACAATCTGGATTGAGGTTGTATATTTTGTGATGTTATAAAAGTTTTACTAAATATGGAAATGTAACATACAAACTGGATTGGCGTTGTTTATTTTGTGATGTTATAAAAGTTTTAATAAATATGGAAATGTAACATACAATCTGGATTGGCGTTGTTTATTTTGTGATGTTATAAAAGTTTGACTAAATATGGAAATGAAACATACAATCTGGATTGGCGTTGTGAATTTTGTGATGTTATAAAAGTTTCAATAAATATGGAAATGTAACATACAATCTGGATTGGTGTTGTATATTTTGTGATTTTATAAAAGTTTTAATAAATATGGAAATGTAACATACAATCTGGATTGGGGTTGTGTATTTTGTGATGTTATAAAAGTTTTACTAAATATGGAAATGTAACATACAATCTGGATTGACGTTGTATATTTTGTGATCTTATAAAAGTTTTACTAAATGTGGAAATGTAACATACAATCTGGATTGGCGTTGTGTATTTTGTGATGTTATAAAAGTTTTAATAAATATGGAAATGTAACATACAATCTGGATTGGCATTGTTTATTTTGTGATTTTATAAAAGTTTTAATAAATATGGAACTGTAACATACAATCTGGATTGGTGTTGTATATTTTGTGATTTTATAAAAGTTTTAATAAATATGGAAATGTAACATACAATCTGGATTGGCGTTGTTTATTTTGTGATGTTATAAAAGTTTAACTAAATATGGAAATGTAACATACAATCTGGATTGAGGTTGTATATTTTGTGATGTTATAAAAGTTTTACTAAATGTGTAAATGTAACATACAATCTGGATTGGCATTGTTTATTTTGTGATGTTATAAAAGTTTAACTAAATATGGAAATGTAACATACAATCTGGATTGGCGTTGTTTATTTTGTGATGTTATAAAAGTTTAACTAAATATGGAAATGAAACATATAATCTGGATTGAGGTTGTATATTTTGTGATGTTATAAAAGTTTTACTAAATATGGAAATGTAACATACAATCTGGATTGAGGTTGTGTATTTTGTGATATTATAAAAGTTTTACTTTTATTCCATCGTTCCGTACACACAGTAATTCTCTCCGTGCTCCACCAACTCGGACACTCCGATTTACTTCAGCATCGTCCGTCCATCCCCTTCCACACACAGTGTTTCTTCCTCTATCTCTTCACACACAGTGTCTTCCCTTCCACACACAGTGGTTCGTCTTCTATCTCTTCCACACACAGTGGTTCGTCTTCTATCTCCTCACACACAGTATCGCCGCTATCTCTTCACACGCAGTGACTTCTATCTATTCACACACAGTGACTCTATCTATCTCCGCTAACGCTGACTCTCCCTATTGCTATTTACTGTCTTTGGGGTCCGGCTCTCTATCTATTCTTCCCTAACATTTCCAGCTGTCTTCTTCGTATCGCTTCACCTCTCGCCAACAACTGCCCAGCAACAACTCTCCAGCAACAACTCCCCAGCAGCCACTCTCCAACAGCAACTCCCCCTCCGTTCAAACCACCTCGCGTTTTATCCCCTCTCGCATTAGCCTTAATTAATTGCCACGTGGCTCACTGGCCATTTCCCGCCAGCCCGCACCTGTCCCCTTCATCAGACATTCAGACGCCACCACTTAACGCTAACAGCCTCTCGACCAATCACAGCCCTCGTGCCACGACTCCCTTAATTACTTGGGTTTGTTTACGCCACTCGTGACTCGACATCCTGTTCAACCTCGTGTGACCCGTTCTCCTTGTCTGTCTGTATTTACTGTATATGGCCAATTTACCCATGTGTATTTTCTATTCCACTAAATCACCCCCCCCCCCCCCCCACCGTGATGAAAGAACCTAGCCGTCCCCGGCTACGCTATACTCGAATTGGAGTAGTGGAGTGAAGCGGACGGAACGATGACAACATATATACATAACGCATTTGCAATATACAACCATTTTGTACACTCACGCAACGACAAGCACACAAGACCTTTATACAGAATTCCCAACCCCCAAAGTCAATGTATTGCATTCCTCCTGGAACGGGTTCCCGCTGCCGGTCCATCTCCCCTGCACGGGAATCTCTTCGGTAAGGGAGGGCCTCGCTCGTCTCGCCAACGAGGGGCGCTCCTGGGCTCCACCCTGCGCCCATCCCTGTCCCAGCGACACTCTGCTGGCGGGGCTGTCCGTCGTTCCCGGTCGGGACGGACATTGGTCCGGATCTGTGGCCGTTCAGTCGGCGTCCGGTTAGCAACCCTGCCCGAAAGGGGCGATCCTGCAGGCACACGGGGGGCAGATCTCTGGGACACGCGCACTTGTGACCTCCCCACAGGTTCGTCGGACACATCCAATACAGGCCGCTCTCGGATGGGGGATGACGCACCATATGGTAACACAAATTTCTTCAGGCGCGACGGCTGAACAAACCATGTCCGACGACCGAATTTTATTCGCACACTCTGATCCCATAAAACCTCCACAATATCAACGGGCCCCTGCCAGGGGCGGTGAAATTTCGGGGACGTTCCCACCGGCACCATGGGGCAGTGCAACCAGGCTTTATCTCCAACACTCCACGGCTCTCGCGGCCGCTGCCTGCCGAACAATCTTTCGTTAGCGGCTTGTCGTCGTGCCGTATTTTGCAATGCAGCCTCTCGGGCTTCCCTTAGACGGTCCAAAGCCACCTGCATCGGAGCAGGCACCGTCGTAGATTTCTCCCGTTTTCGAATTCCCAATTTCACAATAGCCGGCGCTTCCGGTTGTTGTATATATAGGTGTTATGAAAATTGATGAAAATAATGAAAATTAAATGAAATTTGCAATTTGCATAATTTATCCGAAATTATGTTAATTGGTGTAATTATGCACATAAATTATGCTGATTCGAGATATAATCGTATTAATTTATGCGAGTGGGCGTGGTTATGATAATGCAGGTCGTTATGGATTATCAGGTCGAGCCTCGGTGACGAGGATTGTGTTATGAATTGGAATAACGCAATTAATCGTATGCAGTGACGCAGGCGTTGTGAGCGTGAATGAGAGAGAGACGATTCGACTCTGCTCTTCAATTCCGTATTATCGATAAGGATACGATTACTCTCGATTGAACATTACGGATTATGTGTGTTATGGATCATGTGGTGATAGTGTGCTTATGATAGGTCCCCAGGATTCAGATCTCATACGCAGAACAATATTATGCAGAATTTCAGGAAGAATCACACACAAACCTTCTGCTTTAATCAATTTTATTTCTAGCTAACTTTAATTTTGGATAATATGAAAACTCAATCTCGGGAGTTTGGAATTCCAACACAACGTGAACATGATACCATCACGATTACGTTGTTTCACCTCGATAGCGGCACCTGTGGTTAATTCCCGACGCGTAACGCAATCAATCGGTTGTTGAGAGAGAGATTAAAACATGCGAACTATTCTATCAAACCTTAACTTTATAATATGCAAACTCGTATGCTTGAATTGTTACACAACACGGCACTTGGGCTTTGATTCGTATCCAATCCTTAATACATCCTGATATGCGAAGTTATTATGCTTGAAATCGTCAGCACAGTACCACGTTGATGTTCGTTCATTGATTCATAACGATTATGAATTTAAAGCGTTCGACTGAAATACTTCTAATTGCCTTATCAACACCACTCGATGGCCACAATGCTTCGTTACTTGAATTGTCACACAACACAGCATTCGGTCATTGATCATGCGCGGCCCTTAATGCAATTATTGTCACGTTGTTCACAATAGGATGACTGATTATTATGCAACGCTACTCGTTGACAGGGCACTACAACCAGTATTATTCTTGGAGGCACAAATATGCGTTTCAATTCGTTATTTCATTCGTGGATACCAGCAAGATTATGCAGAAAGACAAATATTAACGAACGACTCAAGTATTTCTAATCAACTTCTCAACGCGACTCAATGGGTGGCGATGTTTCCTTTTGATATCCTTATCTCGGGCCAATCTTTTAATTAATTGTGGCCAGACCCCTGACAGGGAACCGGTTGAACACGTTCTCTATCCCCGCGAGCGGCGCTCCGTGGTGAGGTGTCAAGAATTAATCCTTGTCAATGGGTCAGTTGGTAATTTATGCGGTTAGAAGTACAGCCCCAGCACAATATTACAGAGAAAAATTATGAACACTCTTAAAAACGATGGATTATTCACTCGGTCGTTGCGATGTTTCCACAATCACGGATGGTTCAATGGCTTGAGGTTTTTAGGCTTTGTTAATGACCCGTGTGTGTGTGTTGAATGGTATGAGTGGTGAAAGAGTAGGCCAATGTTCGGAATCGATTCTTTGCGTCAAGCAGACGTCTGGTTTGTCGTGTAGTGGGGGGCAGTGTATCATACGTATCAGTTGATTCTTCTTTCAGTAGTTGGTTCGGACTCGACGGACGTTGGTGAACGAGTAGATGCGTTGTTGTAGCTGAGATGACCGTCTGGTAGACGGCGTTAGAAGCACGCCCGCAGCGGCGCGCTGGTGCTCCGTCGTCGGCGGTTGTAGATTGCAGGCTCACGATTCGCTCGTGGTGGCGCTGGCCGCTAACAGCGGCAGCGGGTCGCCAATCGGCGACACTCGCCAATTCGGCGAGTTGTAGAGACGTCTCCGGCGTCGGTGATGGCTGTTCTTCTGCTGAGATGAGTTGAGCGGGTCTTCTGCTGAGATGAGTAGAGATGAGTCTTCTTCTGCTGAGCTGAGTTGAGATGAGTCTTCTTCTGTTGAGCTGCGTTGAGATGAGTCTTCTTCTGTTGAGCTGCCCCCGAGGGCTGATGAGTTGGCCCCGAGGGCTGATGAGTTGGCCCCGAGGGCTGATGAGTTGGCCCCGAGGGCTGATGAGTTGATTTCAATGCTGAAACGGCTCATTTTTATGCCAAAAATCTCTCTCCTTCTCGGCTCCCCCTCACGAGGCGGAGCTATCTTTGATCTGATCGTATGTCGGTGGTGGGGGGGTTCGTGCGTCAGTGTGTATGTTTGTGTGTGTGTCATTTATGACACGGTCCTGTTCGGGTCTTTCCTCAAGCCATAAACATCAAGACAACAGACACCTCGATTCATCTCGGTGGCGTCTGGTTGTCTGATCCCTCCACCCAGAGAGAGGGGCGGGTTCCCCCCCCCCCCCCTTTTCCGTTCGCGTTCCGACGCACAAAGAAATGGTTAAGATTTTTTTTAAGTTTAACATTTCACATCACAGTTGGTACCTTATCATACACAGTTATGATCCTGCTTGTTATTCATAGTATTTGATTTATTTCCAAGTGAAGATGCTCTTCCGAGCGTATGCATTTTATCACGTGCTGCAGGGAAAGACAAAGGTGGTCGGGAGAGACAAAGGTGGTCGGGAGCACCTCTTTATACTTTCGATTTATTTTTCTCAAATACCATTTGGTCCCATGTTCGCCAAGACTCGTGTTTGTAACTACGTCTTCCCGACACCTCTCGGTTTTACCGAGGTTCGAATTGTTATGATGGAATTATTAAAAAGAAAAATAATTATCATCCTGAGTTTAAGAGGTCCATTTCTTGATTGTTGGAATCCATATCCCTTGGTTCTATAAGGTTCTATAATGGAATGTCGTGTAAGGTTAACACGTTGTTATTATTAATATTATTTTGCAATTTTCTTTAAAACTTTCTTTGCCTGGTTGCCGTGTGTGGGGTGGGTGCGTCTCCTCATCAAACCCGGCTGGCTTTTCCAGATGGCCCCTTGTGATAAGGTGTAATTCCTGCTTCTCCGCGCTGTGAGAGAGACAAAAGGTGGTCGGGGTTGCTTGGAATCTTGTTTAAACTCTTTCGCAAGTTTGCTCGTTGTCTCATTCCTTCTCGATAACCTTTGATGTGACTCGGTATTCTTGCTCCAAGCTTTGTTTTAACAGTAAAAGTATTAAAGGTGAAAATCATTTGATAGCGAATTAATCATTGGATAATAATTCACTGATGTGTCTGGTGGCCTGTTCTTAATTGCAGTGAGCGTTAGGCTCGCTACTTTTATCTTATTCTTGTTGTTGCCTTTTAATTTTGTTGTTGTTGTTTTACTGGAAAATAAGGAAAAGAATATGTATACGATTTACCCTGTTGGCGTCTGGTGTCTGCTCTCTTGGTGTTCTGACCTCGGAGGGACCTTTCCTAAGGGCCCATCAAACTCTTGTTCATCTGGAGATTTTCGCCGATAGCTGTTACATCCTCGCCTCGAGAGTTTTATTATTTCTTTATTTCTTAATGGTCTGTTTATGACCGACATCTGGTTTTTCGTGTTTCTGGCTTACGGGTTTGATTCATTATTAAAAATATATATATTGTTTGTCACGAAAGAAAGGAAAAAGAAATCTAGGTGTATGCATCCGTAAATATTCTTACGGATATTAATTGTGGAAAAAGGGCCGTATACAACATTCCGCCCTTTTAAAAATGATCGGTGGACTGCCACCGGTTATTTTTAATATTAAAGAAAAATGCCTTTTTCCACCATGAACCATCAAGTTTGTGATTTTTCCTTACAACGCGCGCGTACGTGTCACAACTTAGCATGATTATATTTGAATTAATAAGGGATTTATTTTTGTTTTTTTTGTAATAAGATAAGGAAGTATTCTACTGACTACATGTTATAGGGGAAGTTGTTGATTGCATTTTTTTTTTATTCTTCCTCTTGTTCTCCCAGCACAGGGTACGGTTTGATTTGATTGATGTGTACCCACTTGTACTGCTGCTCTCTTCCTGTCTTTGTGATTTTTAGCTGATATACAACTGGGGACATTTTGTCAACAATCTCGTGTGGTCCTGTCCAGGAAGGGAGGAATTTCCTGCACTTCTGCTTTCTTTTTTCGTAATTGAGGTACAACACCTGGTCTCCGAGCTGGTATTCTGCGTGGCTGGCTTTTTGGTCATAGTATGCTTTGCTCCCCTGAGCCTCTGCTTGCAACTCCCCTGAGCCTCTGCTTGCAACTTACTCGCCCCGCGAGGTGTAGCTCACGTTAAGGGCTGCTAGAGGCATTTCTGTAGAGTCCACGATGGGCCAGGCGGTGGTGTTGGTTAGGGGGGCGGGGGGGTAAAGTGTGGGGGTGGGAAGCTCTCGGCCGAACGTCCAACTGTAGGTGCCAGGCTAGGTGCACGTACAGTCCACCAGCACGTACTAGTAATCGATGCTCGATTCCTATTAAACATAAATCGATTCTTCCACCGTTCAACACCTCCGCTATAGGTGACTGTTCAGTCCCGCTAGGTATTCAGTGGGCGTCATTGCCGTCGGGGTCTCGTCCTCCAGTGGGACATACAGCAGGTGCACTGGGAGGGTCATTAGTCTCCCTGTCATGATTTCGAATGGTGTCCTGCCTGTAGCTCGGTTGGGTGTGGCTCGCATGGCCATCAATACTAGGGGTAGTTTTGTATCCCAGTCGCGTCCCGTGGTGGACACATATTTCTTTAGGAGGCTCACGATGGTCCTGTTGGCTCTTTCCACCTGTCCTGAGGATTGTGGATGGTAGGCGATGTGTAGTTGTCTTCTTACTCCCAACATCTTCCACACTTCTGTGATGACTTCGGCTGTGAAGTGGCTTCCTTTGTCTGAATCGATTGTTGACGGTAGGCCCCACCTACTGAATATTTGGTTGATCAGTAGGATAGCTGTCGTTTCCGCGGTGTTGTTGGGTGCTGGTAAACACTCTATCCATTTGGAGAATGCACAGGTCACAGTCAGCATGTACTTATTTCCTTTGGTTGATTGGTTGACAGGTCCTATCCAGTCGATTTGTAGGTTGGACCATGGATAGTCTGTTCCCCTCTTCTGTAGGGGTGCCCTATGCCTTGAGGTCGTTGGCTGGTACTTGCAACACACGAGGCAGTTGGACACATGTTCGTGTATGTCTTGACTCATTTTAGGCCAGTAGGCCACCTGCCGCAGCATCTGTCCCGTGTTCATCTCGCATCGGTGGCCGCTGCATGGTTCGTCGTGGGCATGTTGTAACATTATCTCTCGATATTGTGAGGGGACTACCCATCTAGTTTTACCGTCTTTTTCGTTCGTATATACCAGTAGCCCTTTTCGTATTGAGAACCTTTTGATTTGGTTATGCATGATCTCGAGCTCTTTGTTGTTGTTCAGGTTGTCGGTAGTGATTGGTTTTCCTGTTGGATCCTGGATATGATCAGCCAGTGTTTTTAGTGTTTCGTCCTCTTGTTGCATTCTGACTAGATCTTCGGAAGGCTGTGCACTGTTCAATTGGGCTCTGACTCCAGCTTCTGCAGGGTTCTTCCCACTCCTGGTGATCAGTCTTATTACGGCAGGGTCTTGGTTCGTCGACTCTTGTTGTCCGTCTCTTTCGGTTTGGCTTTCTAGCTTCCACGGTGTGCCTTCCAGGCTTCCCGCTTTTGCGAGGGCGTCTGCCTGGTCATTTCCAGTTTTCTCTTGGCCAGGTATCTTGGAGTGCCCTTTGACCTTCTTCCAAAATATCTTCATATCTTTGTTCTGAACCATCGTATCTATGGCCTCGAATAGTTCTTGATGGTGAATTGGTTTATTTCTATGGTTCTTCATACCGTTCTTTTTCCATATGGGCAAGTGGTGTAGGAAGCTGTGCTGTACGTAGTTGGAATCAGTACACACCACCATGGTCTGTATTTGGTTATTGGATGCCATTTGGATGGCGATGTGTACCCCGGCCAATTCTGCATACTGGTTGGACTTTGGTCCCAGTTGAAATCCCGCTTGAATCCCTGTGAGTGGGCCAGTTTCCCAAACGATTCCTGATCCAGCGTGGAGTTTGTTTTCCTTCATTTTGGAGCATCCATCGATGTACACCATTGGTAGGTCGGCGCATGTTTCCTTTTTGAAGGGCAGGTGCCTGTTGTCCTCCGGAGGTACCTTTGCGGGACATGCTTCTATGCTGTCTAGCGTGCAATCATGTAAGTCAGCCAGACCTTTGGCCATTGGACTTTCCTTGTTTTTTGCGTATTTTACTGTGATTGGTAGGCCTTGGAGTGTCAGTGCCCAATTGGCTATCCGGCTGCTGGTTACGCGGCCCTCTCGAATCTTCTTACTGTTGAGGTACGCCAAGGATTCATGATTCGTTTCTAGGATGATTTTCTCTCCATTCAACAAGTTCCGAAAATGTTGTATAGCCCAGATGTTTCCGAATATTGCCTTCTCGCACTCAGAGAACTTTGTCTCTACCCCACGGAGGGCCTTGCTGGCATAGGCAATAATTCGTTTCCCTGCTTCCTGTATCTGGTATAGTACCGAGCTGATACTATGATCTGAGTATGCGGTCTCTAGGTAGTATTCTTTTCCTTTCTCTGGGTATGCCAGGCAGGATGCCCCTGTGATCTGTCGTTTTAATTCCTCCACTGCAGATTCCTGTTCTTGTCCCCATTCCCATGGTTCGTCTTTTTGAAGTAGTTTGACTAGGGGTCGAGCGATCCCTGCGTAGTCGTCCACGAACTGTCGAAGGTAGTTGCAGATCCCTAAGAAGCTCCGAAGGGTCGTGACTGTGGTGGGCGGTTTGAGCGCGTGGAGGGCTTCAAGTCTTTTCGTTTGGGGTAACATTCCTTCAGTGCCGATCTGGAACCCGAGGTAGTCCACCCTTTTACGTGCCCACTGTCCCTTTTGTATTGATATCTTTGCACCTGCTTCTTTTAACTGCTCGAGGGTATGCTGGAGGTTCTCGAGGTGTTCTTCCCATGAGGAGTCCTTGACCAGAATGTCGTCGACATAGACGATGGTGCCTCGCTCTTTTGCGTCACCCATTGCCTTGTGTAGGAATATGTTGAAGTCTGCAGGTGAATTTGAGTATCCAAATGGGCATCGGTTTCAAGTATACTGTATCCCGTTGAATGTGAAGGCCAACTTGTATTGATCTGCTTCTTTCACGGGCATGGTCCAGAAACCATTTGATAGGTCCATTGTGGTGAGTATTTTTGCGCCTTTTATTTGGTTGAGACTTTGGTCGATTTCCACCATGGGCCATCGAGATAGGGGAACCGTTTTGTTGAGTTGCCTATAGTCGATGGTGAGTCGCCACTTGCCAGTGGGTTTTAGCACAGGCCAAATTGGTGAGTTGTAGGTTGAATTGCATTCCTGAATTATATTCTTCTTGAGTAGGTTTCCCAAGGTTTCTTGGATTGATTCGTAGGCGGCCAGTGGAATCTTGTATTGTTTCACGTATACCGCTGGTGCTCCCTCCAGGGTGGGAATAGATACCACATGTAGGTCGGTTTTGCCGCAGTCATAGGAGTCTTCTGAGAACAGGAAGTGGTATTTCTGGAGCAGTTGTCGGAGCTCGTTTCGTTGAGTGTCATTTTCAAGGGCGTCTGCCGCTTCAATTTGTTGTTCAATTTGTTCTTCTATTGTAGGGACTCTTTTTCCTTGGTCTGGGTCTAAGGCTTCTGTGATTCCTGGTAGCTCAGTGGGTTGTTTCCCTTGCGCTATTATCGGTTGAATTGCCTTTGCTTCACTGGAGTGGAATATGCTCTTGATCTTGTGTTGTCCTTCAAAAGTCCCCTGTTCACCTGTTTGACCACTAGTGGGCGGTATATACCCCACGAGGGGACAGTCCTTGGGAACTGCTGGTCGTAGGTCTGCTTTCTCAAGGTCCTTTCCCGGTTTATTTGTCAGCAGTTGAGTGGTTCGTATTCCTGCTGGACGCTTGGTTCTGTTCTTGGTTGTCTGTGATAGGTCGTTGAGTTCTGGTGTGGTTACTTGAATTCCCATAGAGTCTTCTGCGACTTCTTCCTCTTCTGGATCCCTATGCTGCTCCGGCATTGACTGTGCCCATATTTGTCGGGATTCAAGGTTCATAATGGGTTTAAGGCGATTCAGTAGTTCGATCCCAATGATCAGCTCTTTTCCTGGGTTCTGTACGACATATAATGGATGGCTCATGTTGACTTCGTTGAACTTGAGCTTCATCGTGACCTTGCCCAATGGTCGCATGTGGGTCCCTTCGCATCCAGAGTAGGTAAGCTTGCTTGGCATCATCTGCAGTGCTTCATTCTTCCTCTGGAGGGCAGTCTGGAGCTCGTCAAATAGGTCCCTGGATATCATTGATATTTCTGCTCCAGTATCACAAAGGCCCTGGCTGGTCAGTGTGTCTTGCAGTGTTACTTCCATGTGGACTCGCCCGACCGGTCCTGCGGGAATTAATTCTCCCAGATGGTACCCTTTGCCCTCTGGTATCACCTCGGCGACTGCTTTGGTGTTTCTTGAGTTTCCTATGTTTACTTGGTCTACTCTGGAATTGGGTGTGCCCTCTTCCTGTGTGTGTTCTGTTGGTCTTCTTGTCTTTGGTGTTGGTATCGGAGTCTTCATACTCTCTTGGTGTCCTCTTTCCATCCGAATGTGGTGGGCGTATCGACTCCTGTTGGCTGACTGTGGTCTATGCTCGATTGCTAGTGGAGGCGGCAGTGGAAGACGATATAGTGTTTGATTCGGTGGGCGTCGGCCCCCGTGGTGTAGGTATGATTCATCACTCGCTCTTCCTCCTCCATAGTTCCAGGATCCACCTCCTTCTGTATTCCATGGCTGTGTTGTCCGTGGATGCCAAGTCCCTCTTGCCTCGCTCCTCTCCCCACGTGGAGTGTTATTCAGCATGCCGTTGATGGGTGTTGATTGTAGTAGATTAGGCGCCCTCTCCAGGGGGGTTTCATGTCCGTCCCGTATGGTGTTGTTATTATTTCTGGGACATTCGCTTCCCTCCAGATCCAGTCGTTCTTTATCTTTGGTGATGATGTGTGTTTTGGCTATGTTTGTGGTTCTTCGGCCGTTCACCCAGGCCGTGTGAGCCTTGCTTTCAATCTGGCGCAGGGAGGCAGTCTCGGGATCCAACATCATTCCTACTATCTTCATTATTTCAGGTCTTAGGGATTGGAAGAACATAACTTTTAATATTTTCCCTTCTTCTTGGGCGTTATCCACGTCGCCTGCGTAATACGCTCTCTTGAGGCGTAGGAGATAATCTCGTGGGTCCTCGTCTGCACGCTGAGTCATCAATTTTGCCGCATTCAATCCTTCAGACAGTGTGGAGTATTCCCCGAATCTCTTAACTACTACTCGGCTTAATTGCTTGAAATCGCTCCTGACCCTATTGGGCAGGGAGGTTACCCATGGTCTGGCTGACTCATGCAAGCTTCTTGATAATAGACATGCTTTTTCTGCTGATTTACACAGACCCCGGATCTTAGCCTCCTGTCCTACTATGGCTATGTGAGTGTGGATATCCCTGTTCTTGTTGTGTGGATCGAAGTAGGGAATTCTCACGAGCGCTTTATCCATTCGTTTGAGGGTTTTACTGTTAAAAGTGTGTTGTTCGTCGTCAGTGGTGTCTGTTCCTGAGGAGTGCTCACTCGAGCTGTCCTTGTCTTCGCTATCACTGCTGTCATGTTTCCCTTGCCTGTGCCGTGGTCTCCCTCTGTCCGAGGATTTGTATCTGTCCCGTGGCTTGTGTCCTTTGTTTTTCCTATGTGGGTCTGGTGAATCGTGCTTGTGGGTTGGTGTGTGTGATCTCCTTGAGCCGTGTCTATGTGGTGAGTGTCTTTGTCCTTGACCTTCATACCGTCTATCACGTGCGTGGTGTCTGCTGGGTGATATGCTGCGTTTACGTTGGTCTCGTATTTTGTGACTGTCAGGATTCCTGTGTCTGTCTTCGGTGGTGCGGGTTGTTTTGCGTTGGTGAGTTTTATGTGTTGCGCGTCTCTCTGGGGAGCTGTCCCTGGTACCCGTGTCATGTCGGTCATGTTTACGTGAGGTGCGTTCCTCTGGTGAGCCGTCTGTGTCTGACTGGTCACTTTTGCGTGCTGTGCGCCTCTCTGGAGAGCTGTGGGTTCTACGTCGGTCGGGCTTGTGTGGGATGTGTCTTCCTAGTGAGCTGTCTCTGTCCTCTGCATCATATCGGTCATTTTTGCGTAGCGTGCGTCTTTCTGGCGAATTGTCTCTGTGCCGCTCATTCCGCCCTGGTTCCGCCCCTTTTGGTGCTATTCGTACTGCGTATCCTGGCAATTTTATTTTGGGTTTTTGTGTCTCTCTAATTTCGAGGTTGTCATCCGCATGTTTTTCCACTTTTATCCCTGTTTCTCCTTCCTTCCTCTCGAATTGCAAGGGGGTCTCTCTGTCAAAATTGCTTCCTTTGGTGGTCATACTTTTTGGGGATTTTGGCCCTGGGCTACGTATGCGTGGCTCGGAGTATGGTAAACTGCTACTCCCGTATGTGTTATGTGTATCAACGTCTGGGGGTTTCACTGGTGCAGCTAGCTCTGATCCTTTCTCTCCCACGAGGGCGCGCAGACGTTCTACCTCCCCCATCAGGGACAGTTTATCCTCTCTTTCTCTTTCAAATTTTTCCGCATTCCATGCCCTTTCCCTGTCTGTCTGTATGAGGAGGTGTGAGTCTAACCTTGCTATTTCCGCAATTTTTACGTCACGTTCGGATTTGTTACATTTTATCACGTCCTTAAGAAGTTTTTTACGATGTTCCTTAATGTCCTCGATATGTGTCCCCTCCCATATGTCTCTCTGTTCTGCCTGCTCTTTAGCAGTCCGGCCAGTACGTTTTAACACAAGTTCACGATATTGTTTTTCCATAGATTCCATCTCCTCCGGGGAGGTCCCCTCTGAGTCAGTGGTATGCGTTGGGGTGTCAGCCTCCGAATGTTGCAGATCCAGTTCCATCTATCTTATGTGGTGTACTTGATAGACTTAAGAGTGTATCCTAATTCTGACATTTCATGTGTGGTGTGAGTTACTCTGGAAATTCCCTTCGGAGCACGTATAAACAATTGTATCACAGGATATGGTCAGTTTGACTCGAGCAAATAATCTTACTTCAACTGTCTTTGTTATACCCTGCTACTCTGGAATTTCCCTTCAGAGTGCGTTTTTGTGTTTGTTTTACACCCGTTACAGTCACAGGGCAACGTTAGATCATAAAACCTTGGTTAATACAACAGTGATTTGTTCCTTAATTCAAGCATAAACTGTCTGCGAGAGATCCCGGACGACGCGCCCAATATGTTGTATATATAGGTGTTATGAAAATTGATGAAAATAATGAAAATTAAATGAAATTTGCAATTTGCATAATTTATCCGAAATTATGTTAATTGGTGTAATTATGCGCATAAATTATGCTGATTCGAGAGATAATCGTATTAATTTATGCGAGTGGGCGTGGTTATGATAATGCAGGTCGTTATGGATTATCAGGTCGAGCCTCGGTGACGAGGATTGTGTTATGAATTGGAATAACGCAATTAATCGTATGCAGTGACGCAGGCGTTGTGAGCGTGAATGAGAGAGAGACGATTCAACTCTGCTCTTCAATTCCGTATTATCGATAAGGATACGATTACTCTCGATTGAACATTACGGATTATGTGTGTTATGGATCATGTGGTGATAGTGTGCTTATGATAGGTCCCCAGGATTCAGATCTCATACGCAGAACAATATTATGCAGAATTTCAGGAAGAATCACACACAAACCTTCTGCTTTAATCAATTTTATTTCTAGCTAACTTTAATTTTGGATAATATGAAAACTCAATCTCGGGAGTTTGGAATTCCAACACAACGTGAACATGATACCATCACGATTACGTTGTTTCACCTCGATAGCGGCACCTGTGGTTAATTCCCGACGCGTAACGCAATCAATCGGTTGTTGAGAGAGAGATTAAAACATGCGAACTATTCTATCAAACCTTAACTTTATAATATGCAAACTCGTATGCTTGAATTGTTACACAACACGGCACTTGGGCTTTGATTCGTATCCAATCCTTAATACATCCTGATATGCGAAGTTATTATGCTTGAAATCGTCAGCACAGTACCACGTTGATGTTCGTTCATTGATTCATAACGATTATGAATTTAAAGCGTTCGACTGAAATACTTCTAATTGCCTTATCAACACCACTCGATGGCCACAATGCTTCGTTACTTGAATTGTCACACAACACAGCATTCGGTCATTGATCATGCGCGGCCCTTAATGCAATTATTGTCACGTTGTTCACAATAGGATGACTGATTATTATGCAACGCTACTCGTTGACAGGGTACTACAACCAGTAATATTCTTGGAGGCACAAATATGCGTTTCAATTCGTTATTTCATTCGTGGATACCAGCAAGATTATGCAGAAAGACAAATATTAACGAACGACTCAAGTATTTCTAATCAACTTCTCAACGCGACTCAATGGGTGGCGATGTTTCCTTTTGATATCCTTATCTCGGGCCAATCTTTTAATTAATTGTGGCCAGACCCCTGACAGGGAACCGGTTGAACACGTTCTCTATCCCCGCGAGCGGCGCTCCGTGGTGAGGTGTCAAGAATTAATCCTTGTCAATGGGTCAGTTGGTAATTTATGCGGTTAGAAGTACAGCCCCAGCACAATATTACAGAGAAAAATTATGAACACTCTTAAAAACGATGGATTATTCACTCGGTCGTTGCGATGTTTCCACAATCACGGATGGTTCAATGGCTTGAGGTTTTTAGGCTTTGTTAATGACCCGTGTGTGTGTGTTGAATGGTATGAGTGGTGAAAGAGTAGGCCAATGTTCGGAATCGATTCTTTGCGTCAAGCAGACGTCTGGTTTGTCGTGTAGTGGGGGGCAGTGTATCATACGTATCAGTTGATTCTTCTTTCAGTAGTTGGTTCGGACTCGACGGACGTTGGTGAACGAGTAGATGCGTTGTTGTAGCTGAGATGACCGTCTGGTAGACGGCGTTAGAAGCACGCCCGCAGCGGCGCGCTGGTGCTCCGTCGTCGGCGGTTGTAGATTGCAGGCTCACGATTCGCTCGTGGTGGCGCTGGCCGCTAACAGCGGCAGCGGGTCGCCAATCGGCGACACTCGCCAATTCGGCGAGTTGTAGAGACGTCTCCGGCGTCGGTGATGGCTGTTCTTCTGCTGAGATGAGTTGAGCGGGTCTTCTGCTGAGATGAGTAGAGATGAGTCTTCTTCTGCTGAGCTGAGTTGAGATGAGTCTTCTTCTGTTGAGCTGCGTTGAGATGAGTCTTCTTCTGTTGAGCTGCCCCCGAGGGCTGATGAGTTGGCCCCGAGGGCTGATGAGTTGGCCCCGAGGGCTGATGAGTTGGCCCCGAGGGCTGATGAGTTGATTTCAATGCTGAAACGGCTCCTTTTTATGCCAAAAATCTCTCTCCTTCTCGGCTCCCCCTCACGAGGCGGAGCTATCTTTGATCTGATCGTATGTCGGTGGTGGGGGGGTTCGTGCGTCAGTGTGTATGTTTGTGTGTGTGTCATTTATGACACGGTCCTGTTCGGGTCTTTCCTCAAGCCATAAACATCAAGACAACAGACACCTCGATTCATCTCGGTGGCGTCTGGTTGTCTGATCCCTCCACCCAGAGAGAGGGGCGGGTTCCCCCCCCCCCTTTTCCGTTCGCGTTCCGACGCACAAAGAAATGGTTAAGATTTTTTTTAAGTTTAACATTTCACATCACAGTTGGTATCTTATCATACACAGTTATGATCCTGCTTGTGATTCATAGTATTTGATTTATTTCCAAGTGAAGATGCTCTTCCGAGCGTATGCATTTTATCACGTGCTGCAGGGAAAGACAAAGGTGGTCGGGAGAGACAAAGGTGGTCGGGAGCACCTCTTTATACTTTCGACTTATTTTTCTCAAATACCATTTGGTCCCATGTTCGCCAAGACTCGTGTTTGTAACTACGTCTTCCCGACACCTCTCGGTTTTACCGAGGTTCGAATTGTTATGATGGAATTATTAAAAAGAAAAATAATTATCATCCTGAGTTTAAGAGGTCCATTTCTTGATTGTTGGAATCCATATCCCTTGGTTCTATAAGGTTCTATAATGGAATGTCGTGTAAGGTTAACACGTTGTTATTGTTAATATTATTTTGCAATTTTTTTATAAAACTTTCTTTGCCTGGTTGCCGTGTGTGGGGTGGGTGCGTCTCCTCATCAAACCCGGCTGGCTTTTCCAGATGGCCCCTTGTGATAAGGTGTAATTCCTGCTTCTCCGCGCTGTGAGAGAGACAAAAGGTGGTCGGGGTTGCTTGGAATATTGTTTAAACTCTTTCGCAAGTTTGCTCGTTGTCTCATTCCTTCTCGATAACCTTTGATGTGACTCGGTATTCTTGCTCCAAGCTTTGTTTTAACAGTAAAAGTATTAAAGGTGAAAATCATTTGATAGCGAATTAATCATTGGATAATAATTCACTGATGTGTCTGGTGGCCTGTTCTTAATTGCAGTGAGCGTTAGGCTCGCTACTTTTATCTTATTCTTGTTGTTGCCTTTTAATTTTTTTGTTGTTGTTTTACTGGAAAATAAGGAAAAGAATATGTATACGATTTACCCTGTTGGCGTCTGGTGTCTGCTCTCTTGGTGTTCTGACCTCGGAGGGACCTTTCCTAAGGGCCCATCAAACTCTTGTTCATCTGGAGATTTTCGCCGATAGCTGTTACATCCTCGCCTCGAGAGTTTTATTATTTCTTTATTTCTTAATGGTCTGTTTATGACCGACATCTGGTTTTTCGTGTTTCTGGCTTACGGGTTTGATTCATTATTAAAAATATATATATTGTTTGTCACGAAAGAAAGGAAAAAGAAATCTAGGTGTATGCATCCGTAAATATTCTTACGGATATTAATTTTGGAAAAAGGGCCGTATACAACACGGTTCCCGTCCATACATCAGAAAAAATGGCGAGTACCCCGTTGAGGCATGCGGGGCCAATCTATACGCGGCCAGCGTCACTGCAACATGCAGATCCCAATCATCTTGAGCGGTGTTTACTTGGTGACAAAGCATGGACGTCAGCGTCCTATGCCGCCGCTCGACCATCCCGTCAGTCTGTGGGTGGTACGGGGACGTCCGAATCTTTTTGGTCCCCAGCGAGTCACACACGTCCTTAATCAATTTCGATGAAAAATTTCTGCCTTGGTCAGGAAGCAAATGTTCCGGGGCCCCCTTATCTAATACGTATCCATTCAAGAAAGCCTCAGCGATCGACGTCGCTGACTGGTCTACTAGCGGCCATGCCATCGGCCAACAAGTTAAGTATTCCACCCCGACGAGCAAATATCTGTGCCCTCGGGGGGTGACGGGAAACGGACCAAAAATATCCAGTGCCACAATTTCGTTCACTTTCGAAACTTGAATCGATTGCAAAGGGACACGATATGGCCGTGCCGGCGCTTTCCTCCGTGCACATTCCTGGCACGCTTTTACATGCTGTTTCACATCGTTAAACATTCCCGGCCAGTAAAATTCACTCCCCACCGTCAACGCGGTCTTCTTCTCCCCCAGATGCATCAATTTCTCATGTATCTCGTTAATCAGTTTCCCCCGCAACACCTTCGGGACAACAATACAAAATTTTTTTGCTTCCACATCCCAGCAAACAAGCAACCCCTCCGTTAACATCAAAAATGGGCGATCCTCCGATCCCCTTGAACGAGAGGCACGCAGCCTCATCCTGGTCAGCGAGGAATCTTCCACCTGCAGTTGCTTCCACTGCTTCAATGACAACCCCAACAGTCCAATTTCTGCTCCAGGGATTATCCCTGGCACCCCCGAACATCGCGTGCGCCAACGTAGTGCCCTCTTGAATAACAACCTCTTCGTGCCCCGTGTTTACAATTTGAATGAAAGGATCGCAATACGTTGGTATTATGGTCAAAGCCCCTACCACGGTGGGCATTCTCGATACAGGCATTTGAGGGTGTTAACAGCAATCCCTCCTGCAGCTCATCCCAAGGCAATTCCTTCTTTAACCGTAGAGGTATCAAAATTTGCGATGCAGGTGGGACACGCACGGTGCGGCTCACCACGGCCTGCACCACAGCGTTCACCACCGCAAATTTCGAAGGTGTCCCCAAAAATTTCATACATCTCCCCGACGGTAATTCCAAACAACCTCTCTCCACTGAAATCTTAATTGGCATCTTTTGCAAGAAATCTGTGCCCAACAAACACGGTACCGCCAAGGCCGTTGAAACCAAAACACTTCCCGTCACAATCACCTCCCCAATTTGAATTGTCGCAACCACGCAGCCCATAATGCCCAAACTACCCCCGATTGCCGCTACGCATGGCCCTTCCACTGGCGCTAACGAGCCAGGCGACGTCGGCAGCGACCGAAAAGTTTGCAACGAAATGAGAGTCGCCGACGCCCCATCACATCCAACGATCCTGGCGCGGCCCCCAACACACGATGTACCAACGCGCCCCACGTATCCCGGCCATGCGTACTATCCGAACCCGATGAATACGGGTGAGATGACGCGGATGAGTGATGTGGATAGGGCGTCCCTGTATTGAATGCATCTCGACTCACCCGGGATCCTTGGTCTTGGGGGAACCGCCCGCTGTAGTAGTTCGGCGCCCATGGAGGACAACCTCTTCGTCTCCAGCAGTCGCGGGCGAGATGACCCCTCCACCCGCACTCGTAGCATGTCCGATGCACGCCATCTCCATATGCCCCGGGACAACGCCGTCGGTCTCCGGTCGACACCCCGGCCGCCGCTGCCATCGGCGACGCCTCGTCCACCACCACCGCCACCGTGCTCGCAGCCCCGGCAGGGGTCGTCAGCGACGGCTGCGCTACCGCCGCCGCTGGTTCGTCTCGTATATCAAGGTTGACTTGTATGTTCCTGGCGATCAGCAACGATGACACGTCGTCGTCATCATCCTTGTCTGGGAGCGACAAGACGACTTTCAGTTCCTTTGCCAGCTGTATCATCTTCTCTTGCAGCAGGGAGTCCCAGCCCTCCTCGTCCATCGCCGGGTACGCAACCTGGGCGAGGGCCAGCAAGGCGCTGCGAAATGCCAGGGGGGACTCCGTGGCCTCCTGTTTCCTCTGTTGAAATCGACGTTTGGCGACCGACCGCGGCTCGTAGACCTTCCTCATTGCCGCAATAGCACCGTCGAATGTTTTTCTGACAGCGGCAGGGAGTCCGTTAAAAGTCGCCAAGGAGTCATCATCCAATGCCGTCAGCAGTGCTCGTAACGCGGCACTCTCCGTCCACTTCAGGGACTCGTAAGCCCCACGGAATCTTCGTATGAATGCCGTCCAATCTCCCACCTTGGCCTCAAATCGTTGTACGTGTAGCCGTCGTGGCGGTCCCTCCGACTGGTCGTCTTCGTCGTCAGATTCTTCCAGCCGCTCCGGCTGAGCGGCAACCTCCGGCGGTGGACCCGGTACGCGTAGTTGAATGCGGTTCTCCGTCAAGAAGTTCTGGAATTCCTCCAACAACTTCTCCATTCTGGCCTCCCACTGGGTCATGAGGACTCGCCAATCTTCCGGCGATCCCGGACCTTCAGCACCACCCGAACCGCTGTCACCGTCCGGAGTACTGCCGGCCATCTGGCCGGGCTGCAAATCGTCGTTGTCGCTGTTGCCGCCCGAGTCCACTGGCACATTTCTCTTCTTTGCCACTTTCCTGACATTGTGGCGTGTTCCGTACTTTTTCTGACACCAAATGTAGTGCCGTGAATTCACTCGGACGACAAACGTCTCTTTTTCTGCCGTCACTTTTATTCCATCGTTCCGTACACACAGTAATTCTCTCCGTAATCTGCCAACTCGGACGCTCCGATTTACTTCAGCATCGTCCGTGCATCTCCTTCCACACACAGTGTTTCTTCGCCTATCTCTTCACACACAGTGTCTTCCCTTCCACACACAGTGGTTCGTCTTCTATCTCTTCCACACACAGTGGTTCGTCTTCTATCTCCTCACACATAGTATCGCCGCTATCTCTTCACACGCAGTGACTTCCATCTATCCACACACAGTGACTCTATCTATCTCCGCTAACGCTGACTCTCCCTATCGCTATTTACTGTCTTTGGGATCCGGCTCTCTATCTATTCTTCCAGAACATTTCCAGCTGTCTTCTCCGTATCTCTTCACCTCTCGCCAACAACTGCCCAGCAACAACTTCCCAGCAGCAACTCTCCAACCGTAACTCCCCAACAGCAACCCCCCTCTGTTCAAACCACCTCGCGTTTTATCCCCTCTCGCATTAGCCTTAATTAATTGCCACGTGGCTCGCTGGCCGTTTCCCGCCAGCCCGCACCTGTCCCCCTCATCAGACATTCCGACGCCACCACTTAACGCTAACAGCCTCTCGACCAATCACAGCCCTCGTGTCACGACTCTCTTAATTACTTGGGTTTGTTTACGGCACTTGCGACTCGACCACCTGTTCGCCCTCGTGTGACCCGTTCTCCTTGTCTGTCTGTATGTACTGTACATGGCCAATTCCCATGCGCATTATCTACTCCACTACATCAATAATACAAATAAAACATAAGTAATACAAATAAAACATAATAAAATATTATTTTTAATTATTTTATTATTTCCCTTCTACATGGTGACTTTACCGAAATAATCCAAGAAGATGAATCCCTGCAGTCACGGAAGCTTTAAATCAATAAATTGTGAGACTTGTGTAGACCTTGGCAGTCGAGCTTGGGTGAAGTCCAGTAAAGTGAACATGGATGGGAGTTGACAGGGTAGGCTGAGTAAAAGTTGTCAATAGGTAACTTGAGACTGCACATGTGGCATAGGCTCTGATCCTAGGATTCAACACACAACACGCTCGTATTTTTGTTCAGAAAAACAAAATATGCATTAAATTTTGATTTAAAGCTTTCGTGACTGCAGGGATTCATATTCTTGGTTCTTTCGGTAAAGTCACCACGTAGAAGGGAAACAATAAAATGATAAAAATATAAAACAATACAATTCTCACGACGTTTCGACTGCAACACAAGAAGCAATCATCATCAGGTGTGAAAACCACAGCAAGAACAATTTGAAATTTTCTTGCTGTGGTTTTCACCACAGCAAGAACAATTTGAAATTTTCTTGCTGTGGTTTTCACCACAGCAAGAACAATTTGAAATTTTCTTGCTGTGGTTTTCACACCTGATGATGATTGCTTGTGTTGCAGTCTTAACGTCGTGATACATTTTATTGTTTTATATTTTTATTTTTTTATTGTTTCCCTTCTACGTGGTGACTTTACCGAAAGAACCAAGAATAAAAATACGCATTGTAAATAATTTCTGTCAATGTTGAGTCAAAGTCTAGGCCCCAGCCAAAGTGTAATGACAAGCTGCCACAGGGCATAACGTCACGAGGTATGATGATGCAGTGCGGTTGGTTCACGACGTTTCCCCCATCGCTGCTGTTTGCTCATTGTGGGAGATCGTTATGGTACCGATGACATCCGACAGTGCCACAATTTCTGCACTCACAGACAAGGACATCAAAAGACACAGAACCAGAGCCACGCGTACAAACATAGAACACAACAACAACACGGCGCTTGTGCCAGCAACAACACGGCGCTTGTGCCAGGCTATGTGCACGTTGAGGCCACAGGACGTGAAACCACAAAGGACATCCATAGACGCACACGGACACACATTTGCACATTGCACGTTTGATGTCACGCCAAAAAAAATTGTTATTTCTAACATTGTTTGTACTGAAAAACTGTATAATACACATTGAATGTATTGTCAAAAACTGTCACTCATCGGAGAGTTAACCTGTATTATGGACATTTCTTTGCTGATGAAAAACTTCTCCTTTGAAAAGGCGTTCATTACAAATTGACAGTTTTTTTGCAGCTGTTAAGACATTGTGCATATGTGGGATAAATAAATCTACGTCCTTTGTGTGCCAAACCATCCCCCCAACTGGTGTCCTACCACTCCCCCCCCCCCCCCCCCCCTTGGCTAGAAATTATTCTCACGCCTTAAGATGTCGAGACATGCACGGGCAGGGTAGAGGGCGACGCGGTGCGTGTCTCAGCATCTGTCAGCGTCTCTCAGAATCGATGCACGGTCAGGGTAGAGGGCGACGCGGTGCGTGTCTCAGCATCTGCCAGCGTCTCTCAGGATTGATGCACGGACAGGGTAGAGGGCGACGCGGTACGTGTCTCAGCATCTGTCAGCATCTCTCAGGATCGCTCCGCACCGCCCTGGAGTCGGGAAACACCAAACTTGGGAACGGGTGGCACTGCCCATTGTTTAACAAAAAATCTTTAATTTTACGACTGAAGTGAAAAGGATTGTATGTAAACAATCGCCAGGGGCTGCCGGGGCTGCCGTTCGGGGCCCTGGATTTTGAGTGGTCCACAAAACATCTCCTGCTTTATACCAGTTAACAATTCTGTTGCGCGAGCAGGTCAGCGGTGGCCAATGCGTGGATCGTGATTCATGGGTGGATCGCAAAATATTTTTTGTTTGTGGATCTCGGGATAAGTCGGCACGTTACGTTGTCATAAGCAGACGGAAATTGTCGTGATGGCTGATGGCCCATAAAAAAGTCCCCAAGAATCCATGCTTTAAAACATCATAACGTCTATCAATATATGGTGCAAGTACTTGGTATGCCCATGCATGTTCAGTATATTACCGTACAGGGTTAAATCCATCGGGGTAATTGTCGGCCATGGCTGTCCCGCTTGATGCCCACCTCCAAGCCGATGGATCGTGCCATTGCTCGCTAGACTTGACCCCAATCATCGACCCGTAACTGCCTCCCGAACGAGCCAGAATCCAGAACCGGTCGTGGCCGCTGCTGACAGACCGTCGCCTTCAGTGCCCTCATAGCGGCTAGCTTCTAGCGTCGACAGAAAACCGGCACGGCGACGACCGGCCTCTCCGCTGCTGCCTTTCACGCTCCTTGGCATCGCAGCCTGCGGCTGAAGTCTGTTCCACTGTGAAGCTGACCGACGCGATGTTTCCTACGTGCGGAGGGAAAAAACGGAGGAGCCGAAGGAAAAATCCACGCAACCACGCGGAGAGAGGCCTGCAAAACTCCAAATACGCAGGCCTCGGGATCGCACCGCGAGCTGCATAACGGGCGAGGTGTGGTTAACACCCCGGCCACTGCAGCGTGCACGCGGCCTGACGCACGTGCCGCTGGACAGTTCCCGCGCGCGCGGAGCCTCCGCGGCGAGCGCGGCCACGAGCGAGCGCGGGGCTGTGGGGGGACCAGGCGGCGTCCAGCGCAGCCGCACCGCAGGGTGGGCACGGGGGGACGTCATGGTCCACCCTCCAAAGCCGCACGCTCCCGTCGGAGGAGCAGCTCGGGAAGACTCCCGGCTCGAAGGGAGGCCGCGGCACACGGTAGACTGGGCCCTGTGCCGCACGGACGTCGCGCGGCGATTTAGCCGACCGCACCTCCGGTTAGCGCGGTTGGCTACGTACGGTGCGAAAGAAGTTCAACGTACGTACGTACGTACAAGTTTGTCTCCGTCAACGCACGTTTTTAAGCCGCGTCTAATGTGACAAATGGTTATTTTAGGTTGACAGGTTTATACTCTTTGGTTCTATTTGGTAAAGTCACCACGTAGGTAAAAAATAAAACAACAAAAATCACGACGTTTCGGCCACAACACAAGCTGCCTTCATCAGGTGAAGGGATCAGGCTGTCTCGAGGACAGCGCTGGAGTGAAACACAGCCATGCTCAGACCGCGACCTTTAAGCTGTGTGCGAGGAAACAAGGTGCCTTGACAAAGGAATTAGCATAAAAATTAGCATTTGATTGGCCGACAGCATGGAGGTGGTGTACGTGCGGGTGAACTTGCCGTTTGGCGCGGGGGGGGGGAGGGGGAGTTTACCTATTGATGGTGTGAAAAAGGAATTTTTAAGGGCTGCGAAAGTTTGGGGTACCACTACTTGAAAAATATACTGTACAATTGAAAATTAGTTTAATGTTTGGTTCGATTTACAACAACTTTCCAATGGTTGCTTAATTTGAAACCATCTTCTCAGTTGAAATTGTGTCTGTGTTTGTAGATCTGAATTTCCTCGTGAACAAATCTGTGATAAAAACCCGTGGGTTTACAAAGAACCTTGGTATCTAGAATTGACAGGTTTACTTTATTACACACCGGGGGGAAACCCCTGTTGAGACCACAGCTGGTGGTAATACGGGCCAGTTCAGACACGAACGCGCAGTCGCATATCACAAATTCCCACGAAAGTCCGCGAGCTCTGCCCGAGTAATTTTCGGCTCGTCATTTCACGGGCCGCATGGCCCACTTCGCCAACGGCGGGGGGCTCCAGCCACTCTGAGCGGGGCCCGACCCTCGGAAAGCCTCGTGGCTTCACGGCGAAGATGCGCGTTTGCTGACGGCGTCTGTCGCTTTATGTCGACTCACGGATCCGCGTTTTTTAACGTTCAAAAAGTGAATGCGGAAAAATCTCGAAAGCGACGTAAAAAAACGAAATTTTGATTTAAAGCTTTCGTGACTGCAGTAATTAATATTCTTAGCTCTTTCGGTAAAGTCACGTTGAAGGGAAACAATAAAATAATAATATATATAAAACAATAAAAATTCTCACGACGTTTCGACCATAACACAAACGACACACACAGTGTACACACAGAGTCTAAACACACACAGTGTACACACACACACAGTGCAAACACACAGTGTACACACACACAGTACACACACAGTGTATACACACACACAGTGTACACACACGCACAGTGTACACACACACACAGTACACACACAGTGTATACACACAGTGTACACACACACAGTGTACACACACACAGTGTACACACAGTGTAAACACACACAGTGTACACACACAGTGTAAACACAGTGTAGACACACACAGTACACACACAGTGTACACACACACAGTGTACACACACACACACACAGTGTACACACACAGTGTACACACACACACAGTGTACACACACAGTGTACACACACACACAGTGTAAACAGTGTACACACACACAGTACACACACAGTGTACACACACACAGTGTACACACACACACTGTACACACACAGTGTACACACACACAGTGTACACACACAGTGTACACACACACAGTGTATATACACACACAGTGTACACACACACAGTGTACACACAGACACAGTGTACACACAGACACAGTGTATACACACAGTGTACACACACACACAGTGTACACACACAGTGTATACACACAGTGTACACACACAGTGTACACACAGACACAGTGTACACACACACGGTGTACACACACACAGTGTACACACACAGTGTATGCACACAATGTACACACACAATGTACACACACACAGTGTACACACACACAGTGTACACACACAGTGTACACACACACACAGTGTACACACACACAGTGTAGACACACACAGTGTACACACACACACACAGTGTACACACACACAGTGTACACACACAGTGTACACCCACACACAGTGTACACACACAGTGTAAACACACAGTGTACACACACACAGTGTACACACACAAACTGTATACACACAGTGTACACACACAGTGTACACACAGACACAGTGTATACACACAGTGTACACACACACAGTGTACACACACAGTGTACACATACACAGTGTACACACACACAGTGTATACACACAGTGTACACACACACACAGTGTACACAAACAGTGTATACACACATTGTACACACACAGTGTACACACACACAGTGTATACACATAGTGTACACACACACAGTGTATACACACACACAGTGTACACACACACAGTGTATACACAATAATGTCCACGTTGTTGTAGCTGAGCCCACGCACCCAAGGGAGGGAGCAATGTAAAATGAATCTAAATCAACTTAAACTCCATCTCCGCTCTGTGACGTCACCACTCAGCATGACCTCATCGGCATGAAGTGCCAGCGGGAGGTATACCTCGCTAGTGACGTCATGTCACCAAGGTATTCACACTCCTCCAACCCCGTCCACGGCGCTCTTGAGCGTGACGTCACCTCCGCTTGGGTCACTGCCGATATCAATCCAGTGGCAATCCTTATTTGGGCAAAGGTACGCCCAGTGACTGGTGGCTCATTAACATAATGTTAAAGTGAATGTATTCGTTGAAGCCGTCGAGAGTTTATTGGACGGGTTCAGCAGCCACGCCCCACCCCTCGACATATGGCCCGAACTCATTAACATAATTTATTCAGTTACAGAGCCGCTCATTGTGGGAGGGGCGTGTCTCTTACCCCGAAAGTGACGTCATGTTACCTGCTTACACGCGTGGTGTCGCGAGGTAACAGGAGGCTGCCAAACCGCGCTTGCACTGAAATCCGAGGTGAGAAATTCTCATGGTGGTAGTGGTGATGGTGGTTGTTGTTGTTGTTTACCAAGGTAGAGCCTCTCTCTCTCGTAGGGATGTCAGTTGAGTAGCAGCGAGCATGGGGATCGATGTCCAGGTTGGAACTTTACAACGCGGGGCCTAGCCACGCGGGGCCTTGCCTCCTGCCCTCGCTTGATTGCATTCGCTTTAATTATCTCGCTTAAGTTTAATTTGTCTTCACCCGGCTCGCCACTTTGTAACTTTGTTTTATTGTCAATATTCACGCAGTTTTTATTTTCTTTTGTTAGCAGGCCAAGCCCGCTTGAGCTGCTATAACGCTCTTGTAATCAGAAGCGACCTGCCCACAACAACACAAGGTGAGGCTTTGTCAACGTGTGTGAATGTTTTGACTTAAAACTTTGGTGACTGCAGGAATTAATATTCTTGGTTCTTTCGGTAAAGTCACATAGATAGAAAATTAAATGAAAATAACAGATTATAAATTAAATGAAAAATAAAAAAATTGAAAATAAAGCAAAAAACCCACGACGTTTCGATCGCAACACAAGTGGTCTTTATTAAATTTAATCTGTTATTTTTATTTTCTATCTACGTGACTTTACTGAAAGAACCAACAATACGTGCGTCAATGTATCTATCGGTCAAAGACGCTAAGCGCGTGCTGCTGTTGACTGAATGTGTGGAGGGGAACACCTTCACCACGGGGAGAGAGAGACAGAAACACGGATAGCCTCGGCTATGTTGATTGATCCTCGATTCATTACTTGGTGGAGTGAGGAAGAATGAATGCTGAGCAGATGAAGGTGGCCAGGCATGGTTCTGGTCACACCACCACCTGTTTACTCATGGCAGTGTGTGACAGTGTCAAGTTTGTGTTTGCAGTAAAGTCTATTAACTCTGTTGAACACGGAGGTTATATCAAAACAATAGTTTATTTTTGTTTTCCTCTGGAACTCTTTATACGAATGGAAACAGGAGGTGAACACAGCACACACATGCAGCTGAAGTCGGATCTGTTCATCCCCAGCATTCAAGGACATATGAGCCTGGATTCACACCTGAGTTGCGATTGAACGTTGATTAATGCATTTATGCATAACACAAATAGTATTGTTTTCAACACCCTTTGCTATGTCAGCTGAATTTAGGTCTCATAAATATTCCTTTGTAGTCAGACAGCCGATATTGTGTGCTTAGAGTTTTGGGTTAACATTCATCTTGAAGATATGAAGGCTTCCAGGCATATTAATGACATTTTCCCTCTCATTGTGTGCCATAACAGCCCGTGGAGAGAAACCCTTCAGGTGCACTCTGTGCGGGAAGGTGTTTGCAGATTCATCAAATCTGATGAATTTGGGAAACTTTTTCATTACATCATGAATATATTAATAAGTATAGACGTGTAAGTCACGTGTGCATTCCTCTGTGCCTGACGTGTAGATGGTGTGGATATTCTTTTTTTATGTCTGCAGCTGACGCTTCCTCTGCAGAATTGGTCTGATGGAGCAAAGGCAGTCAGCACAGCTCGGTACGACAAGTCAACAATGCGACCAGCGTGCATACAGCACGGACCGGACTGGAAATTTGACACGGTACCAGAGAAGTCACAAAGGAGAGAAACCCTTCAAATGCACTGTGTGTAACAAGGCATTTGCATGGCCATCAGTTTTTCAGAACCACCAGAGAACACACACGGGAGAGAAACCCTTCAGGTGCACGATGTGCAGGATGGCGTTTACACAGTCATGTAATCTTGTAAAACACGAGAGAACACACACGGGAGAGAAACCTTTCAAGTGCAGTGTTTGTGGGAAGGCATTTTCATGGTTATCTGCTCTTAAAAAACACCAGAGAACACACACAGGAGAGAAATCCTTCAAGTGTACTCTGTGCGGCAAGGCGTTTTCAAATTCATGTAATCTTGTAACACACCAGAGAACACACATGGGAGAGAAACCCTTCAAGTGCAGTGTTTGTGGGAAGGCATTTGCACATTCATCAAATTTTCGAAGACACCAGAGAACAAAAAGCATCGGAAGATCCACAAGGAGTGGAGTCTGAAATCGGCTTGTGAAAGTCAAAGTGCCACAATGAGCCCATCCCTCATGAAACAAGAACCGGACGAAAATCCCAGCTTGGACACTTTTAAAGGTATAAAGGTGAAATATGAAGAGGTGAAGGTGAAATGTGAAGAAGTGATGATGAAGAGCGAAGAAGTGAAGGTAAAATGTGAAGATGAAGATTCATCTCCAGAATGGGACCTTTACATTGATGAAAGCAACGTGAAGCAGGAGGAGAATTCTGACTGAGGCAGAGCGAGGCAACTCCCAGCAGTTTGTGGAAGTGGAGGTGTGGGTGGACTTGCTTCTAGACAATACAAAGTCAAGTGGAGACCCGGTAGATGTGTAAGCCAGAGACGATGTTGCTCCAATAGATGCACCTTTGTCACAGGCCTTTAATGACAGGAATGTGACGTTGAACATCAGTTTCTAGGTTCATCCTGCAGAGTAAGGGCGGCCAGTCTTTGTGGGTCCGTGGGTTGGGTAGATCTCTAACCAGGAGCAAGAGCCAATAAGCTCCCAAGGAATTCACTATGTTATCATAATAATTGCTTTTACATGGTGCTTGCTTAATCGCCCCAGCAACTCGGAGTTTAGTGTCTCATCACAAACACTCGAAGAGCATCCCAAAGTAGCAGCTGCCCCTATGTGGCACAAGGTGGTGGCCCTGCACCAGCCTGCATGTGGACAAGAGCCTGTCAGTAGGGGGCGATGATTGATGCGTCATCTCAGTTGTGTAGTTTGTAGGTAATGTTTAGAATTTGCTACATTTTCACTCAGATGCCAGCATGCAATGGCCTACTCGTTTTGAATGACACAATAGTATGTTTGACATTCACTGTGAAGCACACTGTGCAAAAAAAATTCAAAGCTTCTTGTTAATACGATGTAACGTGATGCAGTATATTTCACTGCAGTAATCCAATTTTGTTAATATGCCTGTCAATAATTTAGAATGTATACTTGTCTGGTTTTGTGCATACTTGTAACATTTGATCTATAAGGGTCAAACATTGACTAAGTGATGTTAGGACAAAGTGTGTGTGTGTGTGTTTGAAAGTAACCTGTACAGAGAACTCAGGTGAGACCCGTTGTTCTTGTGATACAGGTCAAAAGGTATTTTTGTGTTCCACGAAGCATCTGGAGCAACTCATTGTCTTTGAAATAGGTAGCACACTCGGATCATTCATCAGTTACAAGGCATACCACTTAAAAGTTACACGTATAGGAGGAGGTACATTCTCTGTACACGAATTGTAGTTTTGTCTTACGTGTTGACGTAGATTTTGTCTAACTGGGACTAGAAATGCTCCTTGCTGATTCAC
Source organism: Petromyzon marinus (assembly GCF_048934315.1). Lineage (NCBI taxonomy): Eukaryota > Metazoa > Chordata > Hyperoartia > Petromyzontiformes > Petromyzontidae > Petromyzon > Petromyzon marinus. Next base: position 590,260 of record NW_027422950.1, on the reverse strand, counting down.
GTCTGGATGTTCGTTACCTATCGGTTGAAGCAAACCCCACTGCTGTTGTTGAGACGCTGTGCACCATTTAATGGTTCAACACATTGACGGCCTTCAGGCCAGGAAAGTCACAACATTTGCACACGAAGGGCGCATTCACGCAAGCACCCCATGCTCCGTTTTGAAGTTTTAAAATGAAGCGTCTTTGAATTGTGTTGTGTTTTGAATTAGATGATTTTATTTCTTCATTAAAAGCTTGTATCAATTTACATCTGGAAGACTTCATTGAAAAGGACATTTCGTGTGAATTTTCTCTCGTCGTTAAGTAGACGGCCTTGCCGGGGGTTCGGTTCGATGCGGACTTTCACCTGTTTGGGATTGCGGGATCGAGATAAGACGACATCGAGCTGCTGGCCGTGCGAGAAGACCGCCGTCCGCAGATCGATTCCAACGTAATCGAACGTCTGTCCCTGCGCCTCCGTCGTCCATGCAGGGGGTGCGTAGGTTTGCAGCGCCCCCTGCATGAAAACAACGGAAAGTGCAGCGCTCATCACAGATATAGTTGTGCGCTTATATTTAAAATGTTATTTTTTTATAAGGTGATGTTGAAATCGAAAAGTGTTTGGCCAGTTGATGATTTCAATCAGATTGATTCATTTATTATGCACCACATATCTGAGCTTTTGTGGTCCTGTTGAGCTAAAGTTGGAAAAAGTCTGTGACTATAACTTCGCTCAATATTGTAAACGTGTTTCTATTATTTAGTTATTGTTTAATACAAACTACTTCAGATAATGGGTTTCAAGATGTACTTGAATGGCACATTCGTTGTTCCGGTGTTTAATGGCTTGGACGTCATGGCAAATGGCTTCCATCGATGTGGAAGTCAATGTTGGATGATAATTTGACATTTCGGTGTTGATTTGGAGTAGATTGTTTAACTGTTGCATACCGGGTGGTGAAATGCTTTGCCGAGTACCTGAACTGTTTGACCAAGTGAATTCATGAAGAGTTCGATACCAGTTTGAGCGTTAATATTCTTGCGGAACAACAAAGGTCTGATATTTTAAAGATTCCTGATCGTACGTTTAATGCGACAATGTTCACGGGGAACACGTGTGGAGGAGAGTTCCGGGTGAAGTCTCCCCTTACCTGGCAACCATGGTGGCTGTCTCACTCCGTCACAGCTACGAGCTGTAGGGACAGGACGCTCCACCCTGGCGCTCTTTTAATTCACAGCACCAAGACTGGAGAGCCTCATCCCTGTAGTGCCCTCCTGTTGTGCCGCATCATTTACCGTGTAACGAGGCAATGTTTTCATGAGCAGTGCGTTCCACTACACACCCACACGAGCGAACCACGTGCAACAGTGTGCGTACATACAGACACGAACAAACACGCTGGTGCACATACACACACGAGCGCTTACTTGCAGACACGGACGAGTGGAGATGCACGCACGGGTGTGGTCACCACCTGGCTAGCTACACTAGTCACGTGATAACTAGTATACTAAACTATACACTACACTATACACTACTATACACTACACTGCTATACACTACTATGCACTACACTATACACTACACTATACACTACTATATACACTACACTATACACTACACACTATACACTACACTATACACTACACTATACACTACACTATACACTACAATAAACACTATTATACACTACACTATACACTACAGTACTATACACTATACACTACTATACACTACACTATACACTACTATACAATACACTATTATACACTACACTATACACTACTCTATTATACACTACACTATACACTACTATACAATACACTATACACTACACTATACACTTATACACTACTATACACTACACTATACACTACTATACAATACACTACACTACTATACTCTACACTCTACACTTATACACTACAATATACACTACAATATGCACTACACACTACTATACACTACACTATACACTACACTATACACTACTATACACTACACTATACACTATATACACTACACTACTATACACTACAATATACACTACACTATACACTACAATATACATTAAACACTATTATACACTACACTGTACACTACTATACACACTTCTATACACTACACTATACACTACACTATACACTACTATACACTACACAATACACTACTATACACTACACTATACACTACTATACACTACACTATACACTACTATACACTACTATACACTACAATATGTACTACTATACACTACACACTACACTACACTATACACTACTGCACACTAGTGCTGCACAAGTCCCCAAACTGCAAAGACAAAGGCTCCCCAATGTAGACTGACGCATCCACAGACCCACACATGGACCCACGGACTCGCACAGAAACCCACGGACTCATCGACTCCCACTGGGCGTGCGCTGTTAGCGAGCACCGGTGAGGGTCGCGATGGAACAACACCAGGGGCTGGTGTGGACAGAACCACGGCTGGCCGCTCGTCTCTCAAATTCTGATGTTAGCACCCCCACCCACCTCACCACCTCCTTAATTATGGCTGAGTCCACCTAAGTGACGCTCAGGACTGCTTCAGGTAAGGGGCCGACCTTAAATGACGTCACGTGATTTTAGAGGATTTTTGACCCCCCCCCCCGCCCCCATTGTCACACGACGTCACAAAGTCAGACCCCTCCCCCTCAAATATGACGTCACAAAGCTCTGCCCCCCTCTGCCCCCCCCCAAAAAAATAAAACATGCTTCAAATCGCTTTAAACTATTGTCATTGTAGTGCGTTGTTAATGTGGCGCTGCACTCTGATGTAGTAGAACGTATTAGTTCTTTCAGTAAAGTCACGTTGAAGGGAAACAAATAATATATATGATTTTATTGTTTCCCTTCAATGTGACCTTACCGAAAGAGCTAAGAATATGAATTACTGGAGTCACGAAAGCTTTCAATCAAAATTTAAGTAGAACGTGTTGTCTATTTAATGTTGCGCAATTTGATGTGACGTCACATTTCTCAAACCCCCCACCTTGTCACACATCGTCACAAACGTCTGACCCCGCCCCCCTCTAGGTGCGTGACGTCATTCACGGACGGCCCCTAATTGTCGCTGGTATTGGCCGTGAGCGAGAATGGCGCAGCGCCGCTAACCGCTACGCCGTGATGGTGCCCTTACCTGCATGAACGGAGACACAGTCAGACAATGGGTGAGCCGTTGGTGTGGGCAGGACGAATGATCTCGGGCGTACCTCCTGACGTGGAAAGCGAGGGAGGTCGGAGTGCGCGTGTGAAGAGAGACGGCAAGGGGCGGGAGGAGAGGGGGGCGATCGGACGGAGCGGAAGCAGGAGGACGAGGGCAGGAGAGGCAGCGGAGCCGTGGAGGAGTCTGGGCGCGCTTGGTGGTGAAAGTTGACGTGGATGCACGCTGCAGAAGAGAAGAAAATCTTCACGCTCGGCGTCACACACAGCCAGACGTAGCTCACCTCATCCGTCTTGCTGACGATGTGTAGGACGACTAGACTCTGATTGTCTTGTAGCTCTGTGGAAAGAAGGAGAGGTATCTTGGGTCAAACAAGGCCCTCTGCCACCGGTGTGGGCGGGGGGGGGGGGGGTACCCTAGTGCAGGGCTGAGCGTGGGAGTGAGTCGAGGGGAGGGTGAGTGGTGGTTGACATGAATTTGAATTCTTATACATGCTATGTATTGTAACATTTATTGTCGTATGGGTTTACATATGGTAGAACATATAGGCTATTAGACGAGGACCAATTCAGTGGTAACATCGTTAACACGGACCCACATCGTCATCAGGGACCCACATCGTCAACAGGGATGCTTGCCTCGTCAGTAGAGACCCACATCAAAAGGGACGCTCACCTCTTTAATCTGGACCCATATCAATCGGGACCCACATCGTCAACAGTGACCCACAACATGAATATGGACACTCACCTCGTCAGTAGGGACCCACATCGTCAACAGTGACCCACAACATGAATATGTTCACGTTTTTGTTTGTTGCGGTTGCACCCGAGTCAAGGGCCGCACGGCTCACAGGGCTCTACACCTAACACATGAAACTTAAATTAAACTGAAGACGACGTCTCGCCAGCATGCGTCTATCCTCCACGCGTGGCTTCTGTCACGCGACTTCCACGATTTCGCCTGAGAGTCTCCCGCCGCGTGCCCCCATAGGTCTTCTCCATCGGTCGCTCGACTGGCGTAGACCATTCATCCGCGTGGGCCACGTGGTCAAAGAAGAAGTTGGTACCAGCCAAGGCAGCACAACGCCAGTAACACAGACTCATGTTAATGGTCGATAAGAGTGAAGTACAGTACGTCATAACCCACTAATTTCAAATGTTTTGCCACATAATTCGTTGCTATTGGTCACATAAAGAACTTGGAATTGCTAATGCGGTGTCACCTCAGGTTCTAAGGCAAAGTGAAATGTCTGCTCTGGGCCGGTCAAGGACACCATTTCTGGGATGAAACTATCTCACATTCACGACACGTGATAAAGCATATAAGCAGTATGCACTGCTGTAACCTTAGCAGGTCCCACCACAGTATGCACTGCTGTGGTGAAAGCAGGTACCACCACAGTATGCACTGATGTAATTATAGCAGGTACCACTAGTCAGTATGCCTGCTGTAATCATAGCAGGTACCACCACAGCAGTATGCACTGCTGTTATAGCATAAAAAATATAATGCTACTATCATAGAATGTTAACTAAACGAGCATATATTTTTAACTAATTTAGGATAAACATTAAACTTAATGAGTATGGATAAATAAACAACATTAGCATACAGATTAAAATTAATTAGCATACCAAAATTAGCATAGGACAACCGTTGACCAATCGCTGCGCACCATCGCCGGAGACGCGCCCAGGTTTGCCTCTCGACCAATCGGATCGCTGGCCCTCCCCCCCTCCCCACTTTGGCACGCGGCGACCAATCAGATCGCGGGAGAACGCTACCATTTTTAATGCCCTACACGCTGAACGCTGCGCGCCTATGTGCGTGTGAGTGTTTAGTTTAGTTTTAATTATTTTAATCATTAAAGTTCGCGAGTGTCAAGGTAAGCTACGTTGACTTCTTTTTTTTAAAGCATTTTCTCAAGAGAACCGTTGTTGCTGCTGCTGTTGTTGTGAAAGGCCCGGTACACCCTGAGGCCTTGCCTAGTCTAGGACAGCCTTGATGTCACGTGGGTCCACACTCTTTGCGTCTTTCGGTAGAAAATCAAATTAATTTAATTTATGATTTAATTTTATACCTACATTTAATTAACATTCATAATTAATTTAATTAAAATGCATTTTATACTTACGTATTTTTTTTTCTAAATGAATGAGTATTTTTTTATAATTTAAATTTAATTTAAATTAAAGTTATTTTATTGTATACCTACGTTAAATTTAATAAAATTTTATTTCATACCTACGTTAAATTAAATTGAATTTTTTTATAAATGTATTTTATTTAAATTACATTTATTTTATTTAATGCCTACGTTCAATTTAATTTTTAAAATTAATTACATTTTTTTAATTAATTACATTTATTTAAATTTATTTTATTTTATACCTACGTTAAATTAAATTTATTTAAATTTATTTTATTTCATACCTACACATGTACAGTCATTTTAACTGCTCTGACTGCTACAAGCTAAGTGCGGCCTGGAAGCGTATTATTAAGTAATACATTTTACAATTACAATTCCTTATAGAGGAACCCCATACTAATGAACTGACTACGTATCTATATAATTAAAAGACCGCACGCAGATATCGCAAAAGCGGACCCCGTTGTCAATGATATAATTCAATACGTCACCAAAGACGACACAATTTTAATTTGACCCCCGGGTCTGATCGCGTTAACTGTGCAGGTGGCGGGTCGAGAGGTTACTTGCACGTGTGTGCAGCTTGTTGAATATTGACGTGCGATGACTTGTGGAGAGGAAGAATGATGATGATGGCGATGCAAGTCTTGAAGTCTGACGTTCTCCGAGTTGTGTAGCCTACCGCGTGCGACTTTGGGGATTGCGTAATGTCATTTTAGTTTCCTCTGTGGAACTTTTTATTTTGTTGATTCTAGCGATGTAACTAATGTAGGGCGGGCTTGGGAGCGGCGTTGACGATGTGTTTTGGCGTTGCACCAACCAGCACCTTTGCATTCAGAAGTTGGAGGTGCTTTGATTGTTACAGCGAGAGGTGGAATCGTCACCGCCATCGTCATGGGTTTAAGTGGGCACGGAGCCCGTCAAGGGAATGGGTAGGTAGAGGAATGGGGTTGGAGAGTATACACAACTTGCATTTCTAGTCATTTCAACAATTTATGGGCATGCGCATCATTAACAGTATCCTGATTGATGAGCAAAACAAAATCATCAATCTATTGTCATAAATGAGTCCGAAATATCAATAGCCATGCTCAAAACCGCATTCCTATTGTTATAAAAAATCATTGCACCCCCCATTCATGATGACAATTCCAATATAGTCATTATGATGCTCAGAATTACACTTATAATCTCAGAATCATGAACATTTATTAAAACAGCAGTGTGCTCAAAATGCTCATTTACCAATTGCAACATGTACACAATCAATTCCAAGATTCTAATCAAAGTAAGTCCTATGTATCGTGGTGTTTTCATGCTTAACCATTATTGCGCCCCCCCCCCCAAAAAAAATACAAAAGTCTATTTTTATAATGTTTGCATGGTGTACAGTCTGGAAATTACCCACATGGCAAATTTTAAGCTTGGTGCGTGTCGGGAAGTGCACTAAACATTTTGAACAGACGCACACATTCACAACTTTGCCTTTGATATATGTAGATTAGTAATAAATTGTTAATTTAACTACTTTCAAGTTGACGGATTGGAAATAGGAATAGCACTGGCTCACCACGGGGCTTATTGCGTGGTATCTGGGCACTTTATTTGAAACGTACACCCCACAGTGTGTGAGTACAATTCCTCGCAAGTTGCGTCCACAGCGACAGACAGACAATGACGTTTCTAGGTAAGAGTAAGAAATGAATCTACGTGTCGAGGAGAGACGAGAGAGCCAAGAGGTCACCTCGGGAGACGGGGCGGCGCGTCAACCTTAGTCACGTGACTGAAGGAGTGTGGGCGTGCCGTGCGTGTGTGTACTGCTTTTGTGTGTGTACCGTGTGGGTGTGTGTACTGTGTGTGTGTGTGTACCGTGTGTGTGTACTGTGTGTGTGTACTGCGTGTGTGTGTACCATGCGTGTCGTGTGTGTGTGTGTACCATGTGTGTGTGTGCCGTGCGTGTGTGTGTACTGTGTGTGTGTACCGTGTGTGTACCGTGTGTGTGTACTGTGCGTGTGTGTGTGTACTGTGTGTGTGTGTACCATGTGTACGTGTGGGTGTACCGTGCGTACGTGTGTACCGTGCGTGTGTGTGTACCGTGCGTGTGTGTGTACCGTGCGTGTGTGTGTGTACCGTGCGTGTGTGTGTACTGTAAGTGTGTGTACCGTGCGTGTGTGTGTGTACCGTGCGTGTGTGTGTGTACTGTGAGTGTGTGTGCGTGTGTATGTGTACTGTGCGTGTGTGTGTACTGTGCGTGTGTGTACTGTGCGTGTGTGTGTGTACCGTGCGTGTGTGTGTGTGTACCGTGCGTGTGTGTGTGTCGTGCGTGTGTGTACTGTGCGTGTGTGTGTACTGTGCGTGTGTGTGTGCGTACTGTGCGTGTGTACTGTGCGTGTGTGTGTTTACTGTGCGTGTGTGTCGTGCGTGTGTGTGCACCGTGTGTGTGTGTGTGCTGTGTGTGCTGTGTGTGTGTGTACTGTGTGTGTGTGTGCTGTGTGTGTGTGTACTGTGTGTGTGTGTACTGTGTGTATGAGTATTGTGCGTGTGTGTGTAACGTGTGTGTGTGTAACGTGTGTGTGTGTACTGTGTGTGTGTGTATCGTGTGTGTGTGTGTAACGTGTTCGGCGGTAGTCCAGCGGTTAGTACGCTGCTCTACGAATGTAACGACCCGAGTTTGATTCCCGCTCACAGCCAACACCCAGTGACGATTATTTGAACTGGTTCTGGGCCTCCCCTAGGTCCACTCAGCCTCAAGTGAGTACCTGGTGTGGTGTGCAAACATCATTACTGGGGAGACAAAGGCGGTCGGGCGCAGTGCTGGCCACCCACTCCCTTCGCGTGCCGCGCCGGCCTTCATAGGTGGTGCTGCTACTTGCTAACAGCACTTGCCCCAACAGTCTGTTAAGGCTACACGGGGGATCTTTGTCTTTGTATCACCACCCATGAGTCACGGAGCTTTTGAGGCTCCGAGCCACGTGGCCACACAGCGTGAGGCGGTGCCACTCACAGGTGAGACTCGGGGATATGTGATTTCTAATCGATGGCCATCCGTCAGTTAACCCATCGCAACTGCTGAGTCTGTCACGCGACTTCCTCCTTCCAGCGAGCCTTTGACACTTCACGTGGCCTCAAAGTGTACACAGTGTGTACGTATACACAATAATGTCCACGTTGTTGTTGCTGAGTTCACGCACTCAAGGGAGGGGGCAATGGAAAATGAATCTAAATAACTCCATCCCCATGACCTCATCGGCATGAAGTGCCAGCGGGAGGTGTACCTCGCTAGTGACGTCATTTCACCAAGGTATTCACACTCCCCCAACCCCGTCCACGGCGCTCTTGAGCGTGACGTCACCTCCGCTTGGGTCATTGCCGATATCAATCCAGTGGCAATCCTTATTTGGGCAAAGCCACGCCCAGTGACTGGCGGTTCATTAACATAATGTGTCCGTTGAAGCCGTCGAGAGTTTATTGCGACGGGTTCAGCAGCCACGCCCCATCCCTCGACGCATGGCCCAGGATCATTAACATAATTTATTCAGTTACAGAGCCGCTCTTTGTGGGAGGGGCGTGTCTCTTACCCCGGAAGTGACGTCATGTTACCTGCTTACCCGCGTGACGTCGCGAGGTAACAGGAGGCTGCCGATCTGCGCTTGCACTGAAATCCGAGGTGAGAAATTCTCATGGTGGTGGTGGTTGTTGTAGTGGTGGTTGTGGTGGTCGTTGTTGTTGTTTACCAAGGTAGAGCCTCTCTCTCTCGTAGGGATGTCAGTTGAGTAGCAGCGAGCATGGGAATCAATGTCCAGGTTGGAACTTTACAACTAGGGGCCTAGCCACGCGGGGCCTTGCCTCCTGCCCTCGCCTGATTGCGTTTACTTTAATTATCTCGCTTAAGTTTAATTTGTCTTCACCCGGCTCGCCACTTTGTAACTTTGTTTTATTGTAAATATTCACGCAGTTTTTATTTTCTTTTGTTAGCAGGCCAAGCCCGCTTGAGCTGCTATACCGCTCTTGTTATCAGAAGCGACCTGCCCACAACAACACAAGGTGAGGCTTTGTCAACGTGTGTGAATGTTTTGAGTTAAAACTTTGGTAACTGCAGGAATTAATATTCTTAGTTCTTTCAGTAAAGTCACGTAGATAGAAAATTAAATAAAAATAACAATAAAAATAAAACATTGTAAATAAAGCAAAAAAACTCACGTCGTTTTGATCGCAACACAAGTAATCTTTATTTAATGTAATTGCATTATCTGTTATTGTTATTTTCTATCTTCGTAACTTTACCAAAAGAAACAAGAATACGTGTGTCAATGTCTGTCGGTCAAAGACGCTAAACGGAGGGACCCGCAAACTCCAAATATACAGCAGGCGTCAGGGTCGGGATCGAACCCACGACTTCCTGTATACCAGGTGAGGTAGTTAACATCTCACCACGGAGAGAGACACGCAAACTCCAGTTAGCCTCGGCTATGTTCGTTGATCCTCAATTAATTACTTGGTGGAGTGAGAAAGCAATCATGCCGAGCAGATGAAGGTGGCCAGGCGTGATTCTAGACACGCCACCGCCTGTTTACCCAGTGACATTGTACAGTTTGTGTTTGCAGTAACGTCTATTAACTCTGTTGAATACGGAGGTTATAGCGTAACAATAGTTTACTTTTGTTTTCCTCTGGAACTCTTTATAATAATACAAACAGGAGGTGAACACAGCACACACATTCAGCTGAAGTCGGAACTGTTCATCCCAGCATTCAAGGACATCTGAGCCTGGATTCACACCTCTAAGTTGCGATTGAACGTTAATTTATGCATTTCTGCATAACACAAATAGTATTATTTTAAACACCCTTTGCTATGTCAGCTGAATTTAGCTTTCATAAATATTCCTTTTGAAGCCAGACAGCTGAAATTGTGTGCTCGGAGTTTTTGGTGAACATTCATTTTGAAGATACGAGGGCTTCCAGGCATGTTTATAACCATTTGCCCTCTCATTGTGTGCCATAACAGCCCGTGTGATGAATTTGGGACACTTTTCCACTATATCATGAATATATGAATAAGTATAGACGTGTAAGTCACGTGTTACTGTGTATATATGCTTTCCTCTGTGCATCGATACTGACGTGTAGATGGTGTGGATATTATTTTTTTCTGTCTGCAGCTGACGCTTCCTCTGACGCTTCCTCCGCAGAATTGGTCTGATGGAGCAAATGCACTCAGCGCAGCTCGGTATGACAAGTCAACAATGCGACCAGCGTGCATACAGCACGGATCGGACTGGAAATTTGACACGGCACCAGAGAACTTACACAGGAGAGAAACCCTTCAAGTGCACGATGTGCGGGAAGGCGTTTGCACATTCATCACAGCTGCAAAGACACCAGAGAACACACACGGGAGAGAAACCCTTCAAGTGCAGTGTGTGTAACAAGGCATTTTCACAGTCATTTGCTCTTAAAATACACCAGAGAACACACACGGGAGAGAAACCCTTCAAGTGCACTGTGTGTGGGAAGGCATTTTCACAGTCATCTGTTCTTAAAGAACACCAGAGAACACACACAGGAGAGAAACCCTTCAAGTGCAGTGTGTGTGGGAAGGCGTTTGCACGTTCATCTGCTCTTGTAACACACCAGAGAACACACACGGGAGTGAAACCCTTCAAGTGCACTGTGTGTGGGAAGGCATTTTCACAGTCCCCACATCTTCAAGTACACCAGAGAACACACACAGGAGAGAAACCCTTTAATTGCACTGTGTCTGGGAAGGCATTTGCATGGCCATCAGTTCTTCAGACCCTCCAGAGAACACACACGGGAGAGAAACCCTTCAAATGCACTGTGTGTGGGAAGGCATTTGCACATTCATCAAATCTGCAAAAACACCAGAGAACACACACTGGAGAGAAACCCTTCAAGTGCACTGTGTGTGGGAAGGCATTTTCACATTCATCTACTCTTGTAGAACACCAGAGAACACACACGGGAGAGAAACCTTTCAAGTGCAGTGTGTGTGGGAAGGCGTTTCCACGTTCATCTGCTCTTGTAATACACCAGAGAACACACACGGGAGAGAAACCCTTCAGGTGCACGATGTGTGGGAAGGCGTTTGCACATTCATCTACTCTTGTAGAACACCAGAGAACACACACGGGAGAGAAACCATTCAAGTGCACTGTGTGTGGGAAGGCATTTTCACTGTCATCTGTTCTTAAAAAACACCAGAGAATACACACAGGAGAGAAACCCTTCAGGTGCATTTTGTGTGGGATGATGTTTGCACAGTCATCAAATCTTCAAGTACACGAGAGAACACACACGGGAGAGAAACCCTTCAGGTGCAGTGTGTGTGGGAAGGCATTTTCACGGTCATCTGTTGTTAAAAAACACCAAAGAACACACACAGGAGAGAAACCCTTGAGGTACACTCTGTGCGGGAAGGCGTTTTCACAGTCATCACATCTTAAAGTACACCAGAGAACTCACACGGGAGAGAAACCCTTCAGGTGCACTGCAGGAAGGCGTTTGCACATTCATAAAATCTTCAAGTACACCAGAGAACACGGAAGCATCAGAAGATCTGCAAGGAGTGGAGTCTGAAATCAGCTTGTGAAAGTCAAAGTGCCACAATAAGCCCATCTCTCATGAAACAAGAACCAGAAGAAAATCCCAGCTTGGACACTTTTAAAGGTATCGAGGTGAAACATGAAGAGGTGATGGTGAAGAGGGAAGAAGTGATGGTGAATAGCGAAAAAGTGAAGGTGAAATGTGAAGATGAAGATTCAACTCCAAAATGGGACCTTCACATCGATGGAGGCAACGTGAAGCAGGAGGAGAATTCTGACTGTGAGGCAGAGTGAGGCAACTCCCAGCAGTTTGTGGAAGTGGAGGTGTGGGTGGACTTCCTCCGAGACAATACAAAGTCAAGTGGAGACCCGGTAGATGTGTAAGCTTCAGACGATGTCGCTACAATAGATGCACCTTTGTCACAGGCCTTTAATGACAAGAATGCAAAGTTGGACACTCAGTTCCTAGGTTCAACCTGCAGAGTAAGAGCGAGCGGCCAGTCTTTGTGGACCTGTGGATTGAGGAGATCTCTGACCAGGAGCGAGTGCAAAGAAGCCCCCAAGCATTCACTATGTTATAATAATTGCATTTACTCGGTGCTTGTTTAATCGCCTCGGCAATTCGGAGTTTTGTACCTCGTCTGAAACACTCGAAGAGCATCCCCAAGTAGCAGCTGCCCCTGTGTGGCACAGGATGGTGGCCCTGCACCGGCCTGCATTTGTTTTCCGCCTGAGGACGACCACTTGTGTTACGATCGAAACTTCGTGATCTATTATTTTTTCTACCTACGTGACTTTACTGAAAGAACCAAAGAGTATGTGAACAAGAGTCTGTTAGTAGGGGGCGATGATTGATGTTTCATTTCAGTTTTGTAATTTGTCGCTAATGTTTAGAATTCGCCAGCATGCAATGGCCTACTCGTTTTGAATGACACAATAGTATGTTTTACATCCACTGTTAAGCAGACCGTGCGTATTTTTAAAATAGCTTCTTGTTAATACGATGTAACCTGATGCAGGATATTTCACTGCAGTAATTAAATTTTGTTAATATGCCTGTCAATAATTAAGAATGAATACTTGTCTGATTGTGCGTGTACATGTAACTATTTGTCTATGAGGGTCAAACATTGATTAAGTGTTCAAATCTAGATTGATTAAGTGATGTTAGGACAAAGTGTGTGTGTGTGTTTGGAAGTAACCTGTACAGATAACTCGGGTGAGACACGTTCCATGTGATACAGGTCAAAGGGTACTTTTGTGTTTCACGAAGCGTCGGCCTCTGGAGAAACTCATCGTCTTTGAAATAGGGAGCACGCTCGGATCATTCATCAGTTACAAGGCATACCACTTGAAAGTTACAGGTATATATTGTGCCGTGTCTACAATTTTATTGTAAAGTGGAATTGGTACAAAAAAATATTTGTACACGTAGAGGCGTTGTGGTCCATAAGTCTGGTGACACAGAGGAATTGTGGTCCATAAGTCTGGTGACACGGAGGAATTGTGGTCCATAAGTCTGGTGACACACAAGTTTCATTTATTAGCTATAGCCCTGTAAGCCATGCGGCTCATAAGTCGGGTGCAACCGCAACAAACATAAGTCTGGTGACACAGAGGCGTTATGGTCCATAAGTCTGGTGACAGAGGCGTTGTGGTCCTTTAGTCTGGTGACACAGAGGCGTTTTGGTCCATAAGTCTGGTGACACAGAGGCGTTGTGGTCCATAAGTCTGGTGACACAGAGGCGTTGTGGTCCATAAGTCTGGTGACACAGAGGCGTTGTGGTCCATAAGTCTGGTGACACAGAGGCGTTGTGGTCCATAAGTCTGGTGACACAGAGGCGTTGTGGTCCATAAGTCTATGGGCAGTGTTGAGTCTATGGCAGTGTTGAGTCAATGGGTAGTGTTGAGTCTATGGGTAGTGCTGAGTGTGTAGACAGTGTTGAGTCTGGGTATTGTTGAGTCTATGGGCAGTGTTGAGTCTATGGCAGTGTTGAGTCTATGGACAGTGTTGATTCTATAGTAGTGTTGAGTCTATGGTAGTGTTGAGTCTATGGGTGGTAGTGTTGAGTCTATCGGTAGTGCTGAGTCTATGGGCAGTGCTGAGTGTATGGGCAGTGTTGAGTCTATAGTATAGTGTTGAGTCCATGGGTAGTGCTGAGTCTATGGGCAGTGCTGAGTGTATGTGCAGTGTTGAGTCTATAGTAGTGTTGAGTCTATGGTAGTGTTGAGTCTGTGGGTGGTAGTGTTGAGTCTGTGGGTGGTAGTGTTGAGTCTATGGTAGTGTTGTGTCTATGGTAGTGTTGAGTCTATGGGTGGTAGTGTTGAGGCTATGGTAGTGTTGTGTCTATGGTAGTGTTGAGTCTTTAGTAGTGTTGAGTCTGTGGGTGGTAGTGTTGAGTCTATGGTAGTGTTGAGTCTACAGTGAGGGAAAAAAGTATTTGATTACCTGCTGATTTTGTACGTTAGCCCCATGACAAAGAAATGATCAGTCTATAATTTTATTGATACGTTTATTTGAACAGTGAGAGATAGAACAACAACAACAAAATCCAGAAAAACGCTTCGCTATGTGGCCACGAGTGACGGTGAAATATGAAGAAGGGGCGACCTTGAAGCGTGAAGGTCAGGAATCTTCTCCGGGTGCTCCTCCTCCCACGTTTGCAGGCGCCTATCAACGTCATCACAGCATCCCAATGGCAGTATTCTCGACACGAATATCTCGAGACTCAAGGAGGCTATTCTGGATAAAAATCATTCGCGTTATTCTCATGATTATTGTAATCCTCATGTGTGTATGTTGAACTTCTTTCGCACAGTACGTAGCCAACCTTGCTATACATCCTAAATAGAATAGAAGAGTCATCCTATGCAGAGACCGGTGCCTGCCAATAAATGTATAATTTCCACCCTCAAGCTCAGATAGATGTATATTTGACAATGGTGACACTTTGATTTGTGTTTCTGGATAAGGGTAACATAGGTTGCATTTTGCATTTTGCATTCAAACAGATGATTATACAGGAATACAGCTTCTGACCTTCAAGTGTGCATAACGTTAATTTTATTTAAGCCGAGATGCCATTCATTAATGTGAATGGAAATAAGCTCAAATAAATGTTTTATGAAAGTATACCACATTGATGAAATGTATGGTGTGCATTATTGAAGGTCAACGTCTGTTAACTTTATAACAGTCACCCCAGGAAGTGAAGAAACTTGTCAAGCATTTCTAAAACACTTTATATAAACAAGGTTAATGCTTTAATGGTATCTGTGAAAGCAGAGGATAGAGCTCGTTTTTTATCAGCGGAGTACGGTGCCCACACTCCGCTTACACAGCAACTCTTTGAGTTTATGGATCACGCAGAGATCGTAAAACTCTGCATGCCCGACTTGCAGGGCAGCACTGTGGTGTCTGTAAGAGCGTTCATTTTGATCTATGCACATAGTCTTCAGTCTCGGTGGTGCTTTCCTGGGTAAATATTCTAATGAAATATGGATGACGAATGTTAGCAACTGCTCAATCTGCTGTGTGTGTGTATATATATTTACATTTCTGCTCTAATTTCATGCGTGAGAAGGGGAGATCCATTTTTCACTTAATGGGAACCAGTCTTCCCGAAAAAAGACTGCAGTATAGTGGCTGTACAAATATACTTACAGCTTTGTTGAACAGCACCACTCACCTTCATTACAGTGGAGATAACCCATGTATATCGGTTCACCAACATTGATCTGTTGTTCACACATTACTAAGGTTGTGGTTATGGTGGTGGAGACAGAAAAATGCATTTGTGGGGGCTACCATCCCCTGCCATCACCGAATTGTCAGGGCCGTTGGCCCCCGACTCCCCCGCTAAATTCATACCACTACCACAACTGCAACACCCGGTGTATGATTTTGCCCGTGGGTACCCGTGTACCTCACGGCGCAGCTCTTCCACACGGTAACCACCGCCAGCAGCATCGCGTGCTTGAATTGTGTAATCTTGTTTCATTTACTGTCGCAGCTGGCCGGAAGCAACTAATTAGGCTGCGCTGCGGAATACCCGCTCACCAATTTATCTCTACGCGCTACACGCGCGGCGCATGCCGTGAGCGCTGCTGCTCCTGCACGCCCCCGTACTGGCGCGGGCGAAGTGCAACCAGTACCACACGATGTAGAGGCTCACCACACCACGCACGAGTGCATTTAATGATCGAAGGACCCGTGCTTTAATTCCCAGGGCGATAGCACGTTGCTGCTGCCCCGGCATGCGCGTCAAGCCCCGAGTGAACTCACCCGTGCGAGCGTAAACACGTGGGTAAAATTACTCACGCGCAAACAAAAGAATAACCGCGGGCAGGCTCGCCACACCACGCACCGCCCCTCCATACTCACAGAGACAACACGACACGGTTTATACCCTACGGACGGTTTATTCCCCACGAATAAACGAACTAGACTGTGCGTGTCAGTACGGTCCAGCAGGACAGGTCTAACCTATCTCGCTACTGCCTGATACTTAATCGACCTGTCTGCCCTCTATTTTCTCTCCGAATTTCGTCCCTTTGTTTTACCTCTCTCCCTCGTACTTACGGTCCGACCTCGCAGCGATGGAGGTCGCAGATAGATGATGCTGTAAACAGGATCTGGCTGTTCTCTGCCCCGTCTCACGGACGTGCGAGTAACAGTCAGGTGATGGCTCCTCGATCCCTCCCTCCTGTTGATCTCCAGTAAAATAAAAAAAAATGGCCCCGTGCTTCCCCAAAGCGTCCCTTTTTATGCTCCTTTCAAAGCCCTCTCACCGCCCATCAGCGGTGCATCACGGGTCAGGCCGTTAATCCGCGGTGCATCATGGTTCGAGCCGTTAATCGGCAGTGCATCATGTGTAGGGCCGTTAATCCGCAGTGCATCATGGGTAGGGCCGTTAATCCGCGGTGCATCATGGGTAGAGACGCTAGCCCGCGGTGCACCATGGGTAGAGACGCTAACCCGCGCTGCCCTGCGTGTGTCTTGGGCATCTCCTCACTGCGGTTCTCAGCGAGTTCGCCGTGGTCATTTAATTCTAAGTTAAGCCACGGTGCCGCAGTGCCATTTGGCCTGGGAGGGGTGCCTGCCAATTCCCTGACCCTGAGAAACCGTGGAGCACCCCCACGAGGGGGCCTCTCGGGTAACAACTCAGGGCAGGTGCCCCCCCCCTCCCCATGAGGCCCTACTTGAGTGTGTGTGTGTTTAGGTGGGGGGGGGGTGGCGGGGGAAGTGCTGTGATGGGAGCCGCGTGGCTCCTCGGTCGCAGCAGCACAGCGACGGCCCCGGTTTCGACGGAGCGGCTTTGCTGTTGTGGCACCACACACTCTCATCCCCACAGTCCACAGTTGTAATGCGAGCTTGTGATCTTTGCAGGTCTTTCTCCGGCTCAGACCACCTTGCCTTGCACATGAAGAGTGTTGTACGTGTAGAGGTGTTACGGGAGGGTGACACGCGGTTGTGTAACGGTGGCCACAAACACGTGTAGAGGTGTTACGGGAGGGTGACACGCGGTTGTGTAACGGGGGCCACAAACACGTGTAGAGGCGTTATGGGAGGGTGACACGTGGTTGTGTAACGGTGGCCACACAAACACTTGTAGAGGTGTTACGGGAGGGTGACACGCGGTTGTGTAACGGTGGCCACAAACACGTGTAGAGGCGTTACGGGAGGGTGACACGCGGTTGTGTAACGGTGGCCACAAACACGTCGGCTACGGCCACCACCCTGGGGGGCTGTGGGGGACGCTGTGATCACTCCCAGCCCCGCCCCTCAGTGAGGGACAGTATAAAAGGTGGGACCCGGGGAGCTGAGGTTTAGTTCGACTCAAGCAAGATGAAGAGCCAGTGAAGAACGAAGACCAACTGGCCAGACCCTGGAACTCCTTTGGCCCGCTGCCCTTCTGAGGGCCGGGCAAGGCAAGCCAGGGTGTGACACCAGAGCCACGAGGGCCGATGTCCTTCCGAGGGCCGGACTCGTGTGGCTGGTGATCGGGACCTGCGCCGAAGCTGGACCAGGTCAGACAGCCTCCCGAGAGAGGACCAGGATAGAGGGAACCAGGAAGCTAGCGTGGGCTATGGCTCGGGAACGTTCCCTCTGTAGAGTACGGGTGAAGAGGCCGTTACCTCTTCAAGTATCAGATTAGCCACTGCAGAGTGAAGTGTCTGTAATGAATACGTGTTGCCTCCGAAGAATAAGTCTCCGTCTTCAATAAGGCCACTGCACTTGCACAGCCACTTCTGGAGTTGCTTGAAAGAGCCATTCTTACCCAATAGACAGTTCTTCACCTTAACACAGGGGGTTATTTTTGGAGGTTATATATAAATGTTGTGTCGTTAAATCTGCCACCACCTGACGCAGCCAACTAGTAAGGTTTGTCACGTAAACAGAAGACGCCAATTCGTTACTAGTACAGCTCACGCCGGTGTGTTGGGGAGCGAAGCCACAACGTTAACGATCTGAGTACGACTTGGCATGTTCCGTTTGTGACGAACCTTACAATTTGGCTGTGTCGGACGGTGGAAGGTTTCACGACAAAGTTACGTATTCACGCGATCTAACCCAATAAAACCTACGAGGATGATATTTTGGTTTAAAGCTTTCGTGACTGCAGAGATTCATATTCTTGGCTCTTTTGGTAAAGTCACCACGTAGAAGGGAAACAATAAAACCAAGAATAAGAATGATATTGGTCGCGAAAGCCGACGTGTTAAACAGTTCTTCACCACATTTCAATAATTCAGCAATGTATTTTAATCTCTCAAAGGTAAACTACCATATATGTAAATGCAGAAATACATTTTTCACAAGACTGATTGTTTGAGCTCTTGTTGGTGATTTGGCTAAGATCTTCATCTTGGCTACACTTGAGAATCTGGTTTAACTTTGCACGCTCGCCTGGGTTTGAATCCAGGATCGGCGGTGCTGGGCTCAGTCATTTGACGCAGCATTACACCTCCAAACCACCTGTCGACTTTCTCATTTATTTTTCTTTATTTTTCAACCTGCGTGGTGACTTTACCGAACAAAACCAAAGAGTATGAATCCTTGCAGTCACGAAAGCTTAAAATCTAGAACAAAAAAAATGTCTACTTTCTCTATGAGAAATGTCAGGTGGGGCTTAAACTTCTGCGACGAGGAGGAAGCAAAGCCCTTGCGTGATGCCGTGGAGGATAAGCTGCGACCTGAGGCACCAGAAGAGCCGTAAGGGCACTTTTGTTGCCGAGTTGGGGACGGGGATGCTCACGTTGACAAGTCAGCGGTGGACGTTCATGTGGTCTGAGCAGGTTAGAGTAGGTAGCACGTAAAACATCGCATCCCGTGCCTTATTAAAATACTTATTATTAAAAATACTCAAATGCTACCATGTAACATTTTATAAGCGAAAAACTTTTCATCATTCTTGAGCTACTTGTGTTCAGAATGACGTGACGGGTTGTACATATGAGTGAAATGGCCGGAATCTGTAAATAACACTGGCGGGGGGGGGGGGGGAATATGAGAGACTGATAAAAATTTACAATGATGTGACTGCAGATACAGATAAAAGAGGCTGTGAAAAAATAATCACATTTGTACATTACGTGTTACATGCCTAAAGTCGTGTTCTAGGATAGACCACCGAAGTGGGCTTGAGAAAGACACACACACCGCTTTAAGGGATGGTCAAGGCTGCTGATGGAATGGTAGCCAAAGCAGAAATGACTCCCTCAAGGATTATCACCATGGACGTGGAGTAATGTGAAACGATAACGCGCAGGCATGAGATGGATGGTATTAGCATCATCGAAAGACCATGTGGAATTGTATTGGCGTGGGAATGCTTTCATTCAGCGGTGGATATTTCTGAGCTGATGATGGTCTCATACTTGTTAATATTGCTCTGATATTAAGTGCATGAATATGCACTTATAAAACAGTCTGCCTCAGCAGCAGGCCAAGGCTATCCCACTTGATGATGGACGCTTGTGTTGCGCCCGAAACGTCGTGATTTATTTTATTTTATACCTACTACGTGACTTTACCGAAAGAACCAAAGAGTATGGCTCCCATAGACTTCAATGTTAAAGTCTCCCATAGAATTCAATGCTGAAGTCTCCCATAGACTTCAATGTTAAAGTCTCCCATTGACTTCAATGTTAAAGTCTCCCATAGACTTCAATGTTAAAGTCTCCCATAGACTTCAATATTAAAGGCTCCCATAGACTTCAATGCTAAAGTCTCCCATAGACTTCAATGTTAAAGTCTCCCATAGACTTCAATGTTAAAGTTTACCATAGACTTCAATGTTAAAGTCTCCCATAGACTTCAATGTTAAAGTCTCCCATAGACTTCAATGTTAAAGTCTCCCATAGACTTCAATGTTAAAGTCTCCCATAGACTTCAATGTTAAAGGCTCCCATAGACTTCAATGCTAAAGTCTCCCATAGACTTCAATGTTAAAGTCTCCCATAGACTTCAATGTTAAAGTTTACCATAGACTTCAATGTTAAAGTCTCCCATAGACTTCAATGTTAAAGTCTCCCATAGACTTCAATGTTAAAGTCTCCCATAGACTTCAATGTTAAAGTCTCCCATAGACTTCAATGTTAAAGTCTCCCATAGACTTCAATGTTAAAGTCTCCCATTGACTTCAATGTTAAAGTCTCCCATAGACTTCAATGTTAAATTCTAGATTTAAAGCTTTCGTGACTGCTAGGATCCATACTCTTTGGTTCTATTGGGTAAAGTCACGTAGGTGAAAATAAAATAACAAAAAATCACGACGTTTCGGCCACAACACAAGCGGCCTTCATCAGGTGAAGGGACGAGACTGTCTGGAGGACAGCGCTGGAGTGGGAGAAGCCACGCTTAGATCACGACCTTTAAGCTGTGTGAGAAGAAAAACACAAAGCGCCTTGACAAAGGAATTAGCATATAATTTAGCATTGAAATGGCTCATTGAAATAGCTAAGTTAAAGTATACACATCCGCAGAGGTACCCCTTGACAAAGGAATTAGCATAGAATTTAGCATTGAAATAGCTGAGTGATTAGCTTGTAACTGGTCACAGAAATAGCTATGTTAAAGTCAGAGCATATACATTCATCGAGGCACCTAGTACTCATCAAACAGGAGAATTTAGCGAAGCACAACCACGCTCAGACAGCGGACCTTTAAACTGTGTGCGAGCAAACAAGGTGTTCTGACAAAGAAATTAGCATAAAAATTAGCATTTGATTGGCGGATTTTAGGAAAGAGGTGGTGTACGTGCCGTTTGGCGCGGGTGGGGGGGGAGTTTACCTATTGATGGTGTGAAAAGGGAATTTATAAGAGCTGCGAAAGTTTGGGGTACCACTACTTGAAAAATATACTGTACCATTGTAATTAGTTTAATGTTTAGTTCGATTTAGAACATCTTTCCAATGGTTGCTTAATTTGAAACCATCCTCTCGGTTGAAATTGTGTCTGTGTTTGTAGATCTGAATTGCTTCATGAACAAATCTCTGATAAAAGCCCGTGGGTTTGCATAGAACCTTGGTATTGGAGAAAATTATATCGTGATCCCCCACAGCGTTGTAACAGTGATCAGCCACGGCAGAATAATTCGTTTTGCCGTGTTTCAAATCTGATTTGTGCTCGCGAATTCGGTCAGAGACATGTCGCTTTGTCTCACCGATGTAGCAATCACCGCAGGTACAACTCAATTTGTAAACCCCGGGGTACTGTAAATCAGGAATGACATCCTTCACGGATGGGATCAGATCACGAATTCTGTGTACTGTATTGAACCGGACCTGGATCTTGTGTTTGTTTAGAATTTTAGGAATGCCTGCTATATATGGAAGTGTGATGGTTTTGACCGGAGTATCAAGTGATTGTTTCTGTATGGAGGGAGAGACAGCTTGGCGGATGGTACGGTCAGAGTAACCATTCCTTTTGAGGGCCAGGTGTACATGTTTTAATTCACTGGTCAGGTGGTGTTGGTCCGAAACGGCAATGAGCCCTATGGTATAAAGTTTTGATGAAGGAATTCTTTTGGGCTGGGTGGTGGTGGGAATCAGGTTTCAAGTAGGAATGTGTGTGGGTGGGTTTCCTGTAGACAGATTGCCCCAATGAGCCATCAGGTCTCCTCTCAAACAGAACATCTAAGAATGGTAGCTTGCCATCTTTCTCCACTTCCATGGTTAATTTGAAGTCTCCCATAGACTTCAATGTTAAAGTCTCCCATAGACTTCAATGTTAAAGTCTCCCATAGACTTCAAAGAGTATGGACACAGTAACCAACCTTATTTATTCACTCTAAGCCCTGCGCACACTTTTAATGAAGGTTATACCTTATTGTAAATCAAATGCTTTAATTTCAAAGGCACAAACCAATAATGCTAATAAAACACAATGCGGGAATATAGATGAGTTCAAAATGAAAATGTGTTTTTTCTTTGCAAGCTAACTGTATGAAAAATTATATCTGTTGAAGAAATAAATTACTTGCTCAAAACATTAAATCACCTTCCATTACTCAATGCGCATCTCAGATTACTGTTTCTGTGACTGAAGACAATGCAAGTATAATCATTGCTGAGAATTTTTGCCAAGATTTGTTCCACTTGCTTGTGTACAGTATATATATTACTTTCATGTTACTGTTTAAATAGAAGGAAGACGTTGTAATGACCCAACGCCACCTATTTCACGGCGTGACTCCACAGGTGAGACAGGTGACGGGTTTAAGTCTTCTCGACGATTGCCTTGACCTTTGCTAAGATTAGCCAAATAAGCGGATTCTTTACTCATCCATCCCTCGAAGTTGGCTGTATCACTTGGGGTAGCTAATACCCACATTAGAATGAGCCAGCACGGTTTTTAATCACAGACAGTAAAATGGAATGATGGATTGATCCATTGATATCAATATCGATTTCGCATTTAATTAAGCATGCATTGAATCGAATATGAAAACAATGCATTATTTTTATCTGAATGTTTATGCAATGGGCCCAAGACCACTGCTAAATTCACTACAATTGCGGCAATTCATCTAATCACGAGGTGTAACTAGTGACATCATTGTTACACCTACATCAGAGAGCCACCTTGCATTTTTCTTTTCACTTAATTTGGATTTGACCAACTCTGAGAGTGAGATATAAGTAGCACATGTCAGATGACTGACCCGCATTGAACTGCTCTAATGGAGCACAGGAATGTGCTGGTTAAGTGTGACCTCTTGAAGAGATGCCAGAATATATTCTCGTGGTGTTTCTTGTGGCATTTTTACTAATTAAGACATCGATCTGCTGCCAGTAGGAATTTCCCTGCCTTGTGTATTGGCTTCGATATTACAGTTCGGAACATAAATAGTTAAGCATTCAGAAAAACAGTAAAATCAAAAATACAACTGCACATTAAACATGTGCTCAGACACATTTGGCTAATCAGGGTGGAGTCTAAGGTGAAACTGGCTGTTTCCTACTGGAAAATTGATTAAGCAACTACACTCTTTGTTTTACTGTAACCATCTCTGCGTAAAAAACAAATTGCATTGTCTAAGCATATCAGCTTTCCCTGTTCCTTGGCTGTTTGCTCTGAGTCTGGTATTTTTGTGCCTTTGCCCAAGGCCTTGCCACCTGCATGTCTCCAGCACACCCGCGATTTGAATGAGAGCTACACTTTCCCTTACTATTGAAAAGGTCACCTGCATTATAACTTAATTTTGGTCTTGCTCTGGACCTAAACAATATAATTTCTAAGTTCTGTAACCAAGTAGGTTTGGTAAACAGGACTTATTGGCATACGCTACACAACTTCTGATGTGTTCTCTTTACATTTTGTATCTTGCTGATTGAGCATTCTGAGCAAAATTTGACGGGTCACCGAATGCTCAAATGTGGGTTTGGTGGTCCTTATCTCTGTTAGCACCTCTGAGCTAGTTGTGGAAACTCCATATTCCATTGGTGGGGCCAATCCTGTCTATAGCACCACCAATCGAGTGAACCCTTCAGGGTATTTGGCCTCCTCTTCCACGGTGTCCAGACGCCGTGGGAAGATGTCCACTCAGCTCCCACATCCTCCCGTACCGCGTCAGCTCCATCTCTTCTCCAGTCCACGCGACTCACCCACCCACTCACCCATCCACCCACTCACTCACCCACTCACCCACTCACCCATCCACTCACCCACCCACTCACCCATCCACCCACTCACTCACCCATCCACTCACCCACCCAATCACCTATCCACTCACTCACCCATCCACCCACCCACTCACTCACCCACCCACTCACCCATCCACCCACCCACCCACTCACCCACCCACTCACCCATCCACTCACCCATCCACCCACTCACCCACCCACCCACCCACTCACTCACCCACTCACTCATCCACTCACACACTCACCCACTCACTCACCCACTCACTCACTCACCCACTCATTCACTCACTCACCCATCCACCCACTCACTCACCCACCCATCCACTCACTCACCCACTCACTCATCCACTCACTCACTCACCCATCCACCCACTCACTCACTCACCCACTCATCCACTCACTCACCCATCCACCCACTCACCCACTCACCCACCCACTCACCCATCCACTCACTCACTCTCCCATCCACTCACTCACCCGTCAGATCCATCTCTTCTCCAGCCAGTGCTGCTCCTATTGAGCCCCCTCTACCCAACACACACAATCCACGTGTAACGACTCTGGGACACACGGACTGGTGAGGGTTCCTACGACAGCGACGACTTGCGACACAGTAACGACCCCCGACTCCCACGGCAGCCCAGAACCTCGCTCCTCGCCCCCCTTTTTACCCCCAGCGTGGCCATCCACCCACTCCTGGCCACGCCCCCTACTTCTCAAACTCTCTCGAAGGTTCTTGAACCTTCCCGAAGATCCAATATCGCTCCCCTCTCTGCTACCTAGCCTGTTGTTACCACTTGTGACCGCTAGCCTTATATACTGTCTTCTATACCGCAAAACTTGTGCAACGAATCTTCACCAGTGGTTGAACAGGAAATCTATGCCTTTTGCAGTGCCAATGATTCGGAGAGAGCCAACAGATCATATCTCGGCAATTGTTACTTCTGCATGGCGCCTCCAGTTATGAAAGGTTTGTCAAATAATAAAAAGTGGACTGGGCATTATCCAAACGTTCCATCAGCTATACGCCCAGGACCCCACGGAGAAGGACTGCCGGTTCCTGATGCACCAGAATCATTCTCACTTGAGTCAGACGAGGAAGAGGATGAAACTCATGGTCCTCAACCATCAGGGTCACGTGACCCAGATTTTCTCCCATCCTCATCCTCTGAACCACACCTCATAACACAAGGTAAACTGAAAGATAATAAGTCGTGATAAACTTTATGCATAACCGCAAATAATAATGTACATACATATTCAACAAGAATATCAATCACAATAATACACAACACACACGTTTGTAATGACACTTTAACACATCGTTCATTACATTACACAACTAACATTTCAGAAAAATTTAGAATTTTCACAATGCAATTATTTTATTACAATGGGTCTCTGTGTGATGAGTCGACTGTCTCTGTGGTGAGTCTGGGTATCTGTGTGATGCGTCTATGGGTCTCTGTGTGATGAGTCTATGGGTCTCTGTGTGTGATGAGTCTATGGGTCTCTGTGTGATGAGTCTATGGGTCTCTGTGTGATGAGTCTATGGGTCTCTGTGTGATGAGTCTATGGGTCTCTGTGTGATGAGTCTATGGGTCTCTGCGTGGTGAGTCTATGAGTCTCTGTGTGTGATGAGTCTATGGGTATCTGTGTGGTGAGTCTGTGGGTCTCTGTGATGAGTCTATGGGTCTCTGTGTGATGAGTCTATGGGTCTCTGTGTGATGAGTCTATGGATATCTGTGTGATGAGTCTGTGGGTCTCTGTGTGTGATGAGTCTATGGGTCTGTGTGTGATGAGTCTATGGATCTCTGTGTAATGAGTCTATGGGTCTCTGCGTGGTGAGTCTATGGGTATGTGTGATTAATCTATGGGTATCTGCGTGATGAGTCTCTGGGTCTCTATGTGAGTCTATGCTACATTATACACTAGCGAGCAACACATCCCGAATGTCACTCAAGGGGGTGGGTAGCCAGCACCACGGCTGACCGCCTTTGTCTCCCTAGGGGGCGATGTTTACAACCCACACCGGGTATATATTTATATTTACGCAATCGATAACATCCCCCCCCCAAACAAAAAAAAACGGAGCACAAATGGTTCCCTGGAATGTGGCCAAAGTCCTTTTCCAGTTTAATAGACAAAGAAATCACGAAAGCTTCAAATCAAGATTAGACAAATAAATGGTTATTTTTCCCAGTAATGCCGACTGAGCTACACGACCCCTTTTACTGGTAGGAACTTCCTGGTTACACCACCAGCCCACAGGGGATTATTGTGTCTGTCCGTCCGTCGTGTATCCAAAAATAAGAGGGGTGGGGCTGGGTGGAGAGGGGAGGGGCTGGGTGGGGCTGGGTGGTGAGGGGCTGGTCACCCCGTGGTGCCCTTATAAAACTCAACGTTTAACCTACTCACGCCGGCTTGTGCCAGCCCTCACAGTGGGGCATATTTGCGGAATACACCACATGGTCGCGCCGCCGTTGACCCTGGCCATTGATGGGGCAACCCAACGTTCCTACTAGCTCCCTCCGCAGGAGAATGTGTTCAGAAGCGACCGGGCAATCACAAGCGACAGTCTCAGTTCTCCTCTTCCCGCTTGACGCTGACTCCATCCACCAGGAGGTCACCACCTCGAGTCGAACCCTGACCTTCACGCTTCACCGTTATCTCTTCTTCACACTCCACCATCACTCCTGGCCACGTAGCAAAGTTGTCATTTTCTTCCGGTTCTTGTTTTATGAGAGATGGACTCATGGCAGCGGCACTTTGGCCTTCACAAGTAGATTTCACCCTCTCGTGGATCTTTTCATGCATCGTTCGTTGTCCTGACGCGATAAACCCTTTCCCACACACGGTGCACTTGTAGGGCTTGTCGCCTGTGTGTGTTCTCTGGTGAATCCGAAGATAGTTTGAATAGGAAAATGCTTTCCCACACACACTGCACTTGTAGGGCTTCTCGCCCGTGTGTGTTCTCTGGTGAATCCGAAGAGAGTTTGAATAGGGAAATGCCTTCTCACACACGGTGCACTTGTACAGCTTCTCGCCTGTATGTGTACTCTGATGATGTTGAAGAATTTCTAAACGAGTAAATGCCTTCATGCACAGAGTGCACTTGTAGGGCTTCTCACCCGTGTGCATTCTCTGGTGAATTCGAATATATGATGAATGCACAAATGCCTTCTCACACACGGTGCACTTGAATGGCTTTTCGCCCGTGTGTGTTCTCTGGTGAATTTTTAGATTTGTTAAACAAGCAAATGCCTTCTCACACACGGTGCACCTGAATGGCTTTTCGCCCGTGTGTGTTCTCTGGTGAATTTTTAGATTTGTTAAACAAGCAAATGCCTTCTCACACACGGTGCACCGGAATGGCTTTTCGCCCGTGTGTGTTCTCTGATGATGCTTCATGTGTTCAGCGTGATCCGTGCTGTAGGTACACCGGTCGCATTGGTGCCTTTTAGCACCGGGCTCTGTCGAGGACTTCTCCATGCGATCGACTCTGCAGATAAACCTTACACGTTACACACAAAATCACACGCACACTACAGAGACAAGCATCGACCGTGTGCAGGGCCGGATTGAGGCGTGGGGGCTTTAGGAACTGCAGCCCAGAGGCCTCCGCCAGCTGGAGGGCCTCCAGAGATTAAGAGAAAAAGTTTTTTTCAGTTGTGAATGCTGAATTTATTTTCTCGTTAGCCTTGTAAAAATAAATTGTATTGTTCTTTAACTTTGTTTTCCTTTTGGGAATATTACTGGGGGTCTCAAAGTACCTGTAGTAACAACAACAACAAATGCCATTCGCCACTAAGTGGTGGTGACGTCACCACGACGCTTGTGCCAGGCCATGTGCACCTTGAGGCCACGTGAAGGCCACGTGAAGTGTAGCACAGGGCCATACACAATCTTAATCCGGCCCTGCTCGTGTGCAGCCTTAATTGTGTTGGGGCAGGGTGTGAGTGTGAGATTGTAAGTCTGTGTTTGAGTGAGAGATTGTCAGTGTGTGTGAGTGTGAGATTGTCAGTGTGTGAGTGTGAGGTTGTCAGTGTGTGTGTGAGTGTGAGATTGTCAGTGTGTGTGTGTGTGAGATTGTCAGCCTGTGTGAGTGTGAGATTGTCAGTGTGTGTGTGAGATTGTCAGCCTGTGTGAGTGTGAGATTGTCAGTGTGTGTGTGAGATTGTCAGCCTGTGTGAGTGTGAGATTGTCAGTGTGTGTGTGTGTGAGATTGTCAGTCTGTGTGTGAGATTGTCAGTCTGTGTGTGAGTGTGAGATTGCCAGTGTGTGTGTGAGTGTGAGATTGTCAGCCTGTGTGTGTGTGAGATTGTCAGAATGTGTGAGTGTGAGATTGTCAGTGTGTGTGTAAGATTGTCAGTCTGTGTGAGTGTGAGGTTGTCAGCCTGTGTGTGTGTGAGGTTGTCAGTGTGTGTGAGTGTGAGGTTGTCAGTGTGTGTGTGTGAGTGTGAGGTTGTCAGTGTGTGAGTGTGAGGTTGTCAGTGTGTGTGTGTGAGGTTGTCAGTGTGTGAGTGTGAGGTTGTCAGTGTGTGTGTGTGAGGTTGTCAGTGTGTGTGAGGTTGTCAGTGTGTGTGTGTGAGGTTGTCAGTGTGTGTGTGTGTGAGGTTGTCAGTGTGTGTGTGAGTGTGAGGTTGTCAGTGTGTGTGTGTGAGGTTGTCAGTGTGTGTGTGTGAGGTTGTCAGTGTGTGTGAGTGTGAGGTTGTCAGTGTGTGTGAGGTTGTCACAGTGTGTGTGAGTGTGAGGTTGTCAGTGTGTGTGTGAGTGTGAGGTTGTCAGTGTGTGTGTGAGTGTGAGGTTGTCAGTGTGTGTGTGAGTGTGAGGTTGTCACAGTGTGTGTGTGAGTGTGAGGTTGTCAGTGTGTGTGTGAGTGTGAGGTTGTCAGTGTGTGTGTGTGAGTGTGATGTTGTCAGTGTGTGAGTGTGAGGTTGTCAGTGTGTGTGTGTGAGGTTGTCACAGTGTGTGTGAGTGTGAGGTTGTCACAGTGTGTGTGTGAGTGTGAGGTTGTCACAGTGTGTGTGTGAGTGTGAGGTTGTCACAGTGTGTGTGTGAGTGTGAGGTTGTCAGTGTGTGTGTGAGTGTGAGGTTGTCAGTGTGTGTGTGTGAGTGTGATGTTGTCAGTGTGTGAGTGTGAGGTTGTCAGTGTGTGTGTGTGAGGTTGTCACAGTGTGTGTGAGTGTGAGGTTGTCAGTGTGAGTGTGAGGTTGTCAGTGTGTGTGTGTGAGGTTGTCACAGTGTGTGTGAGTGTGAGGTTGTCACAGTGTGTGTGTGAGTGTGAGGTTGTCACAGTGTGTGTGTGAGTGTGAGGTTGTCACGGTGTGTGTGTGAGTGTGAGGTTGTCACAGTGTGTGTGAGTGTGAGGTTGTCAGTGTGTGTGAGTGTGAGATTGTCAGTGTGTGTGTGAGGTTGTCAGTGTGTGTGAGTGTGAGGTTGTCAGTGTGTGTGAGGTTGTCAGTGTGTGTGAGTGTGAGGTTGTCACAGTGTGTGTGTGTGTGTGAGGTTGTCAATGTGTGAGTGTGAGGTTGTCAGTGTGTGTGAGTGTGAGGTTGTCAATGTGTGAGTGTGAGGTTGTCAGTGTGTGTGAGTGTGAGGTTGTCAGTGTGTGTGAGTGTGAGGTTGTCAGTGTGTGAGTGTGAGGTTGTCAGTGTGTGTGAGTGTGAGGTTGTCAGTGTGTGAGTGTGAGGTTGTCAGTGTGTGAGTGTGAGGTTGTCAGTGTGTGTGAGTGTGAGGTTGTCAGTGTGTGTGTGTGTGAGGTTGTCACAGTGTGTGTGAGGTTGTCAGTGTGTGTGTGTGAGTGTGAGGTTGTCAGTGTGTGTGAGGTTGTCAGTGTGTGTGAGTGTGAGGTTGTCAGTGTGTGTGTGAGTGTGAGGTTGTCAGTGTGTGTGTGAGGTTGTCACAGTGTGTGTGTGAGTGTGAGGTTGTCACAGTGTGTGAGTGTGAGGTTGTCACTGACCCTGGTGAATCTTCGTCGTTGTCAAGGCCGCAGGCTTCACCTCCCTCACGACTCTCAAAATGGCGGCGAGCGAGGAGGGGGAGGAGCCAGAAAACTCCGCGTCACGTGGGAGGGGAGAAACTGAAACTTGATTGGCTCCAAGGCGGAGAGATTTTTATTTTTTTTCGGGGAAAACTTTATTCTTTTTACCGTACGACGGATTTACAAAACTCACCATCAACAATAAACACTCGCGTTGGCATTGGCGCGGTCTGCATAAAAAAAAACACAAATTTTTATTGGTTATGTAAATATTTTAAAAAACGCAGTAATATCAGAAATCTCATCTTGAGTAACAAAAAAAATGATCCAAATGATATTCCGTAATCTTAGCTCTTTCGGTAAAGTCACGTTGAAGGGAAACAATAAAATAATAAAATATATATAAAACAATAAAAATTCTCATGACGTTTTGACCATAACACAAACGGTCGTCATCAGGTGTGTCGGTTTGCATAAATTTATTTATTTTTAAACGGTGTATTTATTTATTTAAACGTTAGCGCCACGCGCAGCGATTTGGCAGTTTATTTAGAAGGACTAGTCCATCTATGTTCTGAAAAGAGAAGGGGGGAGACGAAAAATTAATGTATGCTGTCTGAAAGCCACTGTAAGCGTGAATAATCAATTAAGACCTGAAATGGTTTATCAAATCGTTCCAATGATTGCTAAGCCAGAATCCATCTTCTCGGTTGAAATTGTCTCTGTGCTTGTATATGTGGATAGCCTCATGAACGAATCTCTCATGGTAACCAGATGGCTTACAAAGAACCTCTGTCTTGGAAAAGTCAATTTCATGTGAGCCTCGCTAGTGATTTCACGTCACCAAGGTATTCACCCCACCCCCGTCCACCGCGCTCTTGAGCGTGACGTCACCTCCGCTTGGGTCACTGCCGATATCGGTCCAGTTGCAATCCTTATTTGGGCAAAGCTACGCCCAGTGACTGGTAGCTCATTAACATAATGTGTCCGTTAAAGCCGTCGCGAGTTTATTGCGACGGGTTCAGCGCCCACGCCCCCATCCCTCGACATTTGGGCCGGCCTCATTAACATAATTTAACCAAATTTTGATTTAAAGCTTTCGTGACTGCAGTAATTCATATTCTTATAATATAAATATAAAATATATATTATTATTTTGTTGTTTCTCTTCAACGTAACTTTACCGAAAAAACTAAGCATATAATTTATTCAGTTAGAGAGCCGCTCGTGGGGGGGAAGTGACGTCATACTACTTCCTGCTGTCGCGAGGTAACAACAGGAAGCTGCCGTGTGCGCGCTTGCACTGAAATCCGAGGTGAGAAATTCTCATCGTTGTTGTGGTGGTCGTTGTGGTGGTGGTTGTTGTTGTTGTTTACCAAGGTAGAGCCTCGCTCTCTCTCGTAGGGATGTCAGTTGAGTAGCAGCGAGCATGGGAATCGATGTCCAGGTTGGAACTTTACAACGCGGGGCCTAGCCACCCGGGGCCTTGCCTCCTGCCCTCGCCTGATTTGCATTCACTTTAATTATCTCTCTTAAGTTTAACTCGTCTTCACTCGGCTCGCCACTTTGTAACTTTGTTTTATTGTCAATATTCACGCAGTTTTTACTTTCGTTCTTTTGTTAGCAGACCAAGCCCGCTTGAGCTGCTATACCGCTCTTGTTATCAGAAGCGACCTGCCCACAACAACACAAGGTGAGGCTTTGTCAACGTGTGTGAATGTTTTGACTCAAAACTTTGGTGACTGCAGGAATGAATATTCTTGGTTCTTTCGGTAAAGTCACGTAGATAGAAAATTAAATGAAAATAACAAGAAAAATAAATGTAAATAAAGCAAAAAAACTCATGTCGTTTTGATCGCAACACAAGTGGTCTTTATTTAATGTAATTGTATTATCAATTATTGTTATTTTCTATCTACGTAACTTTACTGAAAGAAACAAGAATACGTGTGTCAATGTCTATCGGCCTGGTATACTTCCTGTATACCAGGTGAGGTAGTTAACATCTCACCACGGAGAGAGACACGCAAACTCCAGTTAGCCTCGGCTATGTTCGTTGATCCTCAATTATTTGGTGGAGTGAGGAAGCATTCATGCCAAGCAGATGAAGGTGGCCAGGCATGATTCTAGACACGCCACTGCCTGTTTACCCAGTGACAGTGTACAGTTTGTGTTTGCAGTAACGTCTATTAACTCTGTTGAACACGGAGGTTATATCATAATAGTTATTTTTTGTTTTCCTCTGGAACTCTTTATAAGAATGGAACAGGAAGTTAACACAGCACGCACGTGCAGCTGAAGTCGGAACTGTTCATCCCAGCATTTAAGGACATCTGAGCCTGGATTCACACCTCTAAGTTGCGATTGAACATTAATTTATGCATTTCTGCCCAACACAAATAGTATTGTTTTCAACACCCTTTGCTATGTCAGCTGAATTTAGCGCTCATAAATATTCCTTTTGTGCTCGGAGTTTTTGGTGAGTATTCATTTTGAAGTATAGACGTGTAAGCCACATGTGACTATATATGCATTCCTCTGTGCCTCGATACTGACGTGTAGATGGTGTGGATATTATTTTTTTCTGTCTGCAGCTGACGCTTCCTCTGACGCTTCCTCCACAGAATTGGTCTGATGGAGCAAATGCGCTCAGCGCAGCTCGGTAGGACAAGTCAACAATGCGACCGGTGTGCATACAGCACGGATCGTACTGGAGATTTCACACGGCACGAGAGAACTCACACAGGAGAGAAACCCTTCAAGTGCAGTGTGTGTGGGAAGGCGTTTGCACATTCATATAATCTTGTAACACACCAAAGAACACACACAGGAGAGAAACCCTTCAGGTGCAGTGTGTGTGGGAAGGCGTTTGCACATTCATCTACTCTTGTAGACCACCAGAGAACACACACGGGAGAGAAACCCTTCAAGTGCAGTGTGTGTGGGAAGGCGTTTCCACGTTCATCTGCTCTTGTAATACACCAGAGAACACACACAGGAGATAAACCCTTCAAGTGCAGTGTGTGTGGGAAGGCGTTTGCACAGTCATCTACTCTTGTAACACACCAGAGAACACACACGGGAGAGAACCCCTTCAAGTGCAGTGTGTGTGGGAAGGCGTTTGCACAGTCATCTACTCTTGTAACACACCAGAGAACACACACAGGAGAGAAACCCTTCAGGTGCACTCTGTGCGGGATAACGTTTTCACAGCAACAACATCTTCAAGTACACCAGAGAACACAGAAGCATCAGAAGATCCACAAGGAGTGGAGTCTGAAATCAGCTTGTGAAAGTCAAAGTGCCGCAATGAGCCCATCCCTCATTAAACAAGAACCGGAAGAAAATCCCAGCTTGGACACTTTTAAAGGTATCGAGGTGAAATATGTAGAGGTGATGGTGAAGAGGGAAGAAGTGATGGTGAAGAGGGAAGAAGTGATGGTGAAATGTGAAGAAGTGAAGAGCGAAGAAGTGAAGGTGAAATGTGAAGATGAAGATTCAACTCCAAAATGGGACCTTCACATCGATGGAGGCAACGTGAAGCAGGAGGAGAATTCTGACTGTGAGGCAGAGCGAGGCAACTCCCAGCAGTTTGTGGAAGTGGAGGTGTGGGTGGACTTCCGAGACAATACAAAGTCAAGTGGAGACCCGGTAGATGTGTAAACTTTACGTTTTAATAATTGTGTTTATTTTATTTTGGGCACCTTTATAATACATGCCACAGGACCCGCACGAGCTTAATCCGGCACTGTCTGGGATACCGTTCCAGTGCCCAACCAGGCAGTGTTGAAAACACCGCGGGTGGAGTTGAGGGTGACGGTGGAGGGCGCGACGGGGGCGAGTGATGCCGATGGGCGGCGAGGTGGTCATCCGAGAGGATGCCCAGTGGGGAGATGAAACAATTAAATCGCTCCACGTGTCAGGTGATGTTGATATCGAAAACTGACACGTAACTGGCATGCCATAAATAGGAAATTAACTCTGCTTATTAGAATAAATGTATTCATATATGTTGATAAACTGTTTTCAAGCATATTTTGTGTCTCTAACGGCGACTACAGGGACCACGTGATTGTTTAAAAATGTCTTTGATTATAACTATAATTGCCTACAATTCGTCATGTGTAGCTTATTTAGACTATAATTTATTCACTACCCAAACTGTATTGACTTGAAAACATAGAGCTGATAGTTTTAAGCAGTTTTTTTTATTTATACGTTTGAAAAAATATATTTGCACAAATTGAACTTGTTCACAAGGTGAATTCACAAGGCTTTGTAAAAAATCCAATATTTCAGAATTTTGACTTAAGGGAGAATATTTTTTTAAATGTTGGTAAAAATAAAGATTCAGAAATATATATTGTGCCGTGTCTACAATTTTACTGTAAAGTGGAATTGGTAAAAAAAAATAGATGGTTCAATGAGCCACTCTGTCTAGGGGAAAGCTACCCATATGGATGCTTACCTGAAACAGGATTCCCACCACCATCCATCCCAGAAGAATTCCCTCATCAAGACTCTGCACCATAGAGCCCAATGCATATCCGACCAGGAACACATAGCCAGTGAACTAAAGCACGTACACCAAGCTCTTAAGGCTAATGGTTACTCTGACTACACAATCCGCAAAGCTATCACTGCAACCATGAAGAAGGACCCTTTTGAGGAGCCTTTCAAAACCATCACTTTGCCCTACATTGCGGGGATCACAAAAAAGATCTCCAAAATCTTGAATGAACACAAGATCCAGGTCCGTTTCAACACATAACATAAAATCCGTGATCTGGTTCCGTCTGTAAAAGATGTGATTCCGGACATACAGTATCCTGGTGTCTATAAACTAAGTTGCCTCTGTGGTAGTAGTTACATTGGAGAAACCATACGACATGTCTCGGACCTCATTCGTGAACAGAATGCAGACCTAAAACACGGTAGGACCAACACCTCGGCCGTGGCAGATGACTTATAATTCAATAGGCTCACATGACATTGACTTCTCCAAGACGGAGGTTATTTGCAATCCATCTGGCTACCATGAGAGATTCGTTCATGAGGCTATCCACATATACAGAGACAATTTCAACCGAGAGGAAGGAATTCTGGCTTAGGAATCATTGGAAGGATTTGATAAACCATTTCGGGTCTTAAATGATTGTTCACACTTATGGTGGCTTCCAGACTGCATCCATTATTTTCGTCTCCCCCCTCCTCTATCCCCAACATATATGGAC
The DNA here is from genome assembly GCF_048934315.1 of Petromyzon marinus. Lineage (NCBI taxonomy): Eukaryota > Metazoa > Chordata > Hyperoartia > Petromyzontiformes > Petromyzontidae > Petromyzon > Petromyzon marinus. The sequence goes on along the minus strand of NW_027422950.1, from coordinate 554,990 downwards.
TCGTCCATCTGAATGACTGTCAAATCGCTCTCCGTGGTGCTAACGTTAAAAAAACGCCACTTTTTTAATTTTCTTGCTGTGGTTTTCACACCTGATGATGATTGCTTGTGTTGCAGTCGAAACGTCGTGAGAATTTTATTGTTTTATATTTTTATTATTTGATTGTTTCCCTTCTACGTGGTGACTTTACCAAAAGAACCAAGAATAGTTCATAGTTCCATTTATTTGGTATAGCCCTGTGAGCCATTCGGCTCTTGAATCGGGTGCAACCGCAACATACAAAAAAACATGAACAAGAAAACATCTTAAAGTGATTATGTGACTGTGCAAACAGAAAATCCAGGAAAAAAACATCAAAATATTCCTGAAATAGCACCGTACACCAACGCTGTGTGCAAAAATCCCAGTGGGATGCAAGTCAAACAACAACAACAACCACAAGACAACTAAGATTAAGGCCATCAGTCTAACTCCGTGCTACAATAAACAAAAACATGGCCAAACCAAAAAAACGTTTTCGAAATCACCAAAATAGAGCCATAAATGCAATGTAACCGTGATCATAGGGACTGTGACCGAACTTTTAACAATAAACTACATAAATAACATGTAACACCAAACCCTAGAGCCATAGCTGGCTGCAAATATGAATCCCTGCAGTCACGAAAGCTTTAAATCAACATTTATTATTACTCCGCTAACACCTTTCACTTTCACACGCCGCTAATTTTTTGCGACAAGAGGTTTCATTACCACAGGTTACACGTGCAGTGGGCCCAAGACGAGGCGAGACGGTTCGCTAGAGGCAACACGTTTATTCAACAAGGGAACCACAGCACAGAGGGGTGACGACCCCTCACAGCCGATAACCTCAGGAGGCAGTCCCTCCACACTACGGTGCCCTTACTCTGGTTCTAGCGCTAACCCTACACTGGTTATGTCTGAACCCGACCCTAGCCAGGGTCACTGGGCTCTTCGCTTCAGGGTCTTCAGAGTCTTCAGGGTAGTGCTCAGAGTCTTCTTCAGAGCTTCAGGTGGACAAGGACCGCCAAACCCGTTCAGGGGTCCGGCTTTTATCCCCGTTCCAGGGTCTCTCTGCCCCTGGCCAAGCCTTCTGGAACTCTCTAGGGGGCCCTGGAACATCCCTCAGCCCCCCCCCCCTCCCCTCTTGGGGTCTGGGGGCCCTGTTCGTCCCACCTGGTCTGTACACCACCCCCTGTTGACGCATGTCCGCTATTACAGGTCAGCTCCTGTGGTAATACGCATACAGCCCAACATGGCGCTACATCATCCCCCCCCCCCCCCCCCCCGTAGCATCCAGGCGTCTGCTACGTTCACAGGAAGCCCTAGACGCATGCACGAATATGCTCAAGGTGCCATGTCATACGTTCGAGCGTATGGATGTCCCCGACTTATTTATTACCTTTACATGTAATCCAACTTGGCCTCAGATAAAACAAAAAAAGTAATAACTTTCATTCGGCCAGACACCCAGCCGTCGATACGACTTCACAGCCAGGGTGTTCAGACAAAAGCAAGTCAAATTCATCGAGAGCATTCACTGAGAGTCGTGTTTTTTGGAGAAACAAGATGCTGGATGTACTCAACTGAGTGGCAGAAACGAGGACTTCCACATCATAGGGGTTTCCCCTTTTTTTCTGGCAACAAAACTGAAACCTTTTGGCGTCCTCTGGTCGAGCACCAATTGGGTCGAGGCTCTAAAGAAAGCCGTCCCTTGGTGTGGACCAATCGGTTTCAAGGACAATGCCACATATATTATCATAGTGCGTGTGTTTTGTTTGCATTTTGACTGCAGGTATTGTGGTTAATGCAGTAGACATGAATCCTTGTAAAAAGGTTTCAGTTTTGTTGCCAGAAAAAAGTGGAAAAACCCCTATTATTATATTTTGGTACTGGCAAAGGAGGTCTAATGATGTAGATGACTTCCCCACGCTCATATTTTAATCCGGCTGAAAGAAAAAAATCATCCAATCCAAATCGATGTTATATCTGCCGAGTTTCCAAATCCAGAGGAAGACCCAAAATCTGTTTGCAGTAGTGACCGCAAATATGATTCATGGGCCATGCGGAAACCTTAATGTCAATGTAGCAGCATGTATGAAGGATATAGAGAGCAGCAAGAAATATCCGAGACAATTTATTAAAGACACACAAACTGGAGATGATGGATATCCTCGCTATAGAAGGTGAGCTCCAGCAGACGGTGGATACACAGCAAGACTGAAGATTAGAGGCAACGCGGAAATCGAAATGGACAACAGGTGGGTTGTTCCGTATTCTCCGCTTCTTTCTAAAATGTTTCAGGCGTAGATGTGTTGACCACGCTCCACCTCCTCCAGTCAGTGTGTGTATCATGGTGCGTGTGTCAGTGTGTGTGTCAGTGTGTGTGTGTGTCTGAGTGGCTGGGTCATGTAGCCCGCATGTCCAGCCACCGCATGCCGAAACAGCTTTTGTTTGGCCGGATTGAGGGGGCTAAGCGGGCGCGGCACGGGCTAGAGAAGAGATGGAGTGATGTGGTACAGGAGAACGTGGAGCTGAGTGGACTTGCCGATGACTGGTACCAGCGGTGTCAAGATCGGCCTCTGTGGAGGAGGCTCGTGAAGGATGCTACTGGGCAGTTGGAGGCAGTCGCCCTCCAACAACAACGGAGGGTGGAGGAGCGACGCTCACAACAGCGAGCGGAGCGCTGGGTGGCTAAAGCACAGCAGGTTGGCACAGTAGGGGGCACAGGTGGTGCATCAGCCAGTCATCTCAGTCAGTCGACCCGTGGCACCTGGGTCTGCCCCGTGACCTCCTGCCAGCGGGCGTTCGACACTTCACGTGGCCTCAGGGTGCACATAGCCTGGCACAAGCGTCGTGGTGACGTCACCGCCACTTAGTGGCGAATGGCGGTTGTTGTTGTTGTCTGAGTGTGTGTGTGTCAGTGTGTGTGTCAGTGTGTGATTAACTCTCTGCTTTATTGACCTGGTCAAGGCCTATGATACCATCAGTAGGCCTGGGCTCTGGGTTGTTCTTCGTGCTTTTGGAGTACCTGACCCTCTGCTCACGATCATTAAGGACCTTCATGATGGTGAGCGGGCCCGGGTAAAACTACGTGGCCGGGAGTCAGAGCCATTCCCTGTACACCTTGGGGTGCGACAGAGATGTCCTCTGGCTCCCATATTATTTAACATCTATTTTGACCACGTAGTTCGTGAAGCCTTCAATAGCTGTACCGGGGGAATCTCCATATGGTACAGATATAATGGGAGGCTGATCAATGCCCGGGTGCGGTCAAGGGATGGCTCCCTATTGCTCAACCACGTTATGTATGCTGATGATTTGGTAATAGCTGCTCAGTCAGAGGAGGAGTTGGAGACGCTGCTGCTGAGACTGGAGCGTGCCACTAAGAAGTGGGGCCTTACCATCAGCCCCACCAAAACTAAGCACCTGCCTGGGTATTTTGTACCATCGGACACTCCACCCCCACAACTCCCAATCGTTGATGGGGCAGTTGTGGAGAGAGTGGAGAGTTTCCCATACCTGGGCAGTGTGCTTATGACTGGCTCCAGTTTAACTGCAGAGGTCTCACTCCGAATCAGTCGAGCGGCAATATCTTTTCATCGGTTGCGTAACGCTGTGTGGAAGCTACCTGGTCTGTCGCTCCGCACTAAGGTTCAGGTCTTCTTGGCCACGGTCATTCCCTCCCTTCTCTACGCTTGCGAAACGTGGGCCCCCCTAATGGAACATCTTCGCCGGTTAGAAACATTTAGTCTGGCCTGCCTACGATCCATCCTGGGTTTAAGCAGACTGGATTGTGTGAAAGATCTGGGCAAGGTCCCATCAGTGAGCTCCTCCGGCGGGCAAGGCTGCGATGGCTGGGTCATGTAGCGCGCATGCCCAGCCACCGCATGCCGAAACAGCTTTTGTTCGGCCGGATTGAGGGGGCTAGGCGGGCGCGGCACGGGCTAGAGAAGAGATGGAGTGATGTGGTACAGGAGGACGTGGAGCTGAGTGGACTTGCCGATGACTGGTACCAGCGGTGTCAAGATCGGCCTCTGTGGAGGAGGCTCGTGAAGGATGCTACTGGGCAGTTGGAGGCAGTCGCCCTCCAACAACAACGGAGGGCGGAGGAGCGACGCTCAGAAAAACGAGCGGAGCACCGGGTGGCTAAAGCACAGCAGGTTGGCACAGTAGGGGGCACAGGTGGTGCATCAGCCAGTCATCTCAGTCAGTCGACCCGTGGCACCTGGGTCTGCCCCATGACCTCCTGCCAGCGGGCATTCGACACTTCACGTGGCCTCAGGGTGCACATAGCCTGGCACAAGCGTCGTGGTGACGTCACCGCCACTTAGTGGCGAATGGCGGTTGTTGTTGTTGTCAGTGTGTGTGTCAGTGTGTGTGTGTCAGTGTGTGTCTGAGTGACTGAGTGTATGAGTGAGTGACTGAGTGACTGTCTGAGTGAGTGACTGAGTGTCTGAGTACGTGTCTGAGTGACTGAGTGTCTGAGTGTCTGAGTGAGTGTCTGAATGAGTGACTGAGTGTCTGAGTGAGTGACTGAGCGAGTGACTGAATGAGTGTCTGAGTGAGTAACTGAGTGACTGAGTGAGTGTCTGAGTGAGTAACTGACTGACTGTGTCCGAGCGAGCGAGTGAACCACTCCCAACGCCCTCACCCGCTGCCCTGGAGTCTCCTCACCCTCCTCCTCACCACCCTACACCTCACCACCCAGCCCCTCCTCACCACCCTACACCTCACCACCCAGCCCCTCCTCACCACCCTACACCTCACCACCCAGCCCCTCCTCACCACCCTACACCTCACCACCCAGCCCCTCCTCACCACCCTACACCTCATCTGCTCCTCCTCACCCTGCATCTCCCCTCCAGCTGGTGTATCTCAGCCATGATGTCGTCTATCTGCTTGAGAATCCGGCACTCCTCCACCCTCTTGAGACTCGCCACCCTCTCCTCCTCCTCCACCTCCTCCTCGTCGCCCGACTTGCAGTCGCCATCATCGGCTGCACTGCGTGATCTCCGTAGTCCCCTCCTCCTCCTCCTCGTCCTCTTCTTCTTCTTCCTCCTCCTCCTCCTTCTCCTCGTCCGCCACCTCCTCATCGTCTCGTGCTATGTCGACACTCGGCTGCAGGCGGCTGGCGTAAAATTTCAGCAGCAGCCTGCGGACGCCCCCCGTAGACTCCACCACCTCCTCCTCCTCCTCGTTCCTCCGCTCCTTCACCTCGTCACCCTCCACCACCACCTCCACCTCCTCCTCCTCGTCGTCCCTCCGCTCCTTCACCTCGTCATCCTCCACCACCACCTCCTCGTCCCTCCGCTCCTTCACCTCGTCACCCTCCACCACCACCTCCCCCTCCTCCTCCTCGTCGTCCCTCCGCTCCTTCACCTCGTCACCCTCCACCACCTCCTCCGGCGTTGAAGACGACGACGACGACGACGATGCGTCCGAGAACGACCAACAGCTGGACGACGACGGCGACGCTCTCTGCTGCCGGTATTGTTGCTGAATTTGTTTCCGTCGCTGCCGCTGCTTCTCCAGGGCGCGACCCCGGCGCCTCTCGGTGGGCGGCGGCGGCTCAGCCAGCGGCCGCGTCATCAGCGAGGAGAAGTGGAACGTCGCCCCACGCGGGGCCGAGCGCCGCTTGCCCGCAACCGCCGCCGCCGCCAGTGGCGGCGGAGGAGACGGAGGAGACGGAGGAGCGCGGCAGGTAGAGGAGCCCGGGCAGGGATCGGGATTCGGTCCCGCCGGGCAATCCGCCGCCGCCGCCTCCCGCCGCTTGCTTAGCGGCGACCGCCCGGTCAAAACCTCCTCCTCCTCCTCTTCCTCCTCCGCCTTCATCGCCGCCTCGGCCTCCTCTTCCCCTCCTCCTCCTCTCGCTCCTCCTCCTCCTCCGCCCCTCCTGCTGCTCCCCCTCCTGCCCATGCCCTGCCACCAAAAGTCGAAGTGTCTCTTCCGCACCGCACGCGGTCCAACCGCGGCCTCCCTGCGTCTCTCCGCCTCCTCCGCATCCGCCTCCGCCGCGCCCGCCGCCTCGTCGGCGCCGAGCGCCGGCCCCGACTCTCCGCCGCCGTCTCCACGCTCCGGGGCGACCCTCGGGCTGATTCCCGGCGGCGGCGTCGGCCAGGCGCCGCCGCCGCCGCCGCGGGAGCTCTCCTGGGGGGGCGCCGTCGCCGGAGTCTCCCGGCGACACCGCCCCCCCCCCTCGAGAGCCCGGAACGTCACGGGGCGACGAAGACGACGGCCGCGGCGGGGAGGCCCCGGCGCGAGCCCCGGCCCCCGGTGTCGTCATCGCCGCCGGCGTTGAGCGGGCGAGCGACCTTGGAGGGCGCCGCGTGGGACTCGGCTCCTCCTCCTCCGGTGTCCGCGGAGCAAACCCTCGCGGAGGGGGCGGCCGTGGCCATGGTCGTGGTCGGGGTCGGGGCCCGGGCCGGGGGAGGTCGTCTGGGAGGCCGCTGGTGAGGGGGGAGGGCCGGAGGAGAGGGAGGAGACGCGGGATCAGATTCCAGCATTCAGCACGCAAACGTCCCGGTAGTGGTATTGGTGGTAGCGGTGGTGGTAGTGATTGTAGTGATGTTGGTAATGGTGGTGGTAGTGATGGTAGTGTATAGTAGTAGTGGTGGTGGTGGTAGTGATGGCAGTGTATGGTAGTGGTGGTAATGGTGGTGGTGATGGTGCTAGTGGTGGTGGTAGTAGTGGTGGTGTAATGGTGGTGGTAGTAGTGGTGGTAATGGTGGTGGTGGTAGTGTTGGTAGTGTATGGTAGTGGTGGTAATGGTGGAAGTGGTGGTGATGGTGCTAGTGGTGGTGGTAGTGTTGGTGGTAGTAGTGGTGGTAATGGTGGTGGTGTCCGGCAAAACAACCCCCTACCTCCGTGTGGTGCCGGACGGGCAACGCTGTACAATAAAATAGAAAAACTAGTTTATAGTTTAAGAAGAGAGATGAGTTGGATCTGTCACGTGGGTTATTAAAAAAAAGGTTATTCGTTTCATCAGGTCATGTGCACATATTACAATAACATTTGGAGGGGAAAAAACCATGCTGGCCGTTATGTGACTTCACCGAAAAAGCCAAAGAGTGCGTTATGGTCACATTCACTGCATTGTCTTGGTGAATGCGAGGCATCGCGTGGTCATAACCCACCGGGATATTTTCCCCTTACGCGTCAAGAGATTGACATTCTCATGGAAATCATTTCAGGTATTCACTGAAAGTGTCAGAGATGAATGTTCAGGATAAAACTGAACATTCGTGCTAAAGATTGGTGCCATATTGTACGATTATAATTGTGCAAAATGCAACCAGAACACAATTAGCACGGTTAGCTACGCACCGCTACAGTCTACATTATAGACTGTCAGTACACTCACTCAGCTTAATAACCATTGCTACAGTCAACATTATAGACTGTCAGTACACTCACCATACTTAATAACCATTACTACAGTCTACATTATAGACTGTCAGTACACTCACCATACTTAATAACCAGGCTACAGTCTACATTATAGACTGTCAGTACACTCACCATACTTAATAACCATTACTACAGTCTACATTATAGACTGCCAGTAAACTCACCATATTTAATAACCATTACTACAGTCTACATTATAGACTGTCAATACACTCACCATACTTAATAACCAGGCTACAGTCTACATTATAGACTGTCAGTACACTCACTCAGCTTAATAACCATTACTACAGTCTACATTATAGACTGTCAGTACACTCACCATACTTAATAACCATTACTACAGTCTACATTATAGACTGTCAGTACACTCACTCAGTTTAATAACCATTACTACAGTCTACATTATAGACTGTCAGTACACTCACCATACTTAATAACCATTACTACAGTCTACATTATAGACTGTCAGTACACTCACCATACTTAATAACCATTACTACAGTCTACATTATAGACTGTCAGTACACTCACCATACTTAATAACCATTACTACAGTCTACATTATAGACTGTCAGTACGCTCACCATACTTAATAACCAGGCTACATTATTATTCACAAATTAAATCGTTTGTATTTTGTCAATGGCCATAGACTCAGCACTGTCCCATAGACTCAGCACTGCCCCATAGACTCAGCACTGCCCCATAGACTCAGCACTGTCCCATAGACTCAACACTGTCCCATAGACTCAGCACTGCCCCATAGACTCAGCACTACCCCATAGACTCAGCACCGCCCCATAGACCCAACACTGCCCATAAATTCAACAGTGCATATTTAAACTATCTGCCAATCACGGGCTGGACATTTGAGGCCACTTTTTACCTCAAGTTTTCCCTCACGAGAGGCGATCTCGCACCCCTGGGGGGTCGTCATCGTCGTCAATTTCTGCTCCGAAATAAAAAAAAATTCAAATCCGCACCTCACGACTCTCAAAATGGCGGCTGGCCGAGGAGGAGTCTCAAAAATTTGGCGGGAAAAAAATCCCGCGTCACGTGGCTAGGGAGGAACCAAATCTGATTGGCTCCAAGTCGCCGCTTGGACCAATCAGAGAGCTCCAAGCGCCTCGCCTCACAGCAGCTCCGCTCCTGCACTGATAGATCACTGCAGAAGGTCTCTCGTCTGTAGTTGAATAGTGTAATAGTGTGTGTGTATCTGTGTGTCTGTGTGTATGTGTGTGTATCTGTGTGTATATGTGTGTGTATCTGTGTGTATGTGTGTGTATCTGTGTGTATGTATGTGTCTCTCTGTGTGTGTCTCTGTGTGGGTCTCTGTGTGTGTCTCTGTGTGTGTGTCTCTGTGTGTGTCTCGTGTGTGTCTGTATGTGTCTCTGTGTGTGATGTGTGTGTGTGTCTCTGTGTATCTGTGTGTCTCGTGTGTGATGTGTGTGTGTCTCTGTGTGTGTCTCTGTGTGTGTCTCGTGTGTGATGTGTGTGTGTCTCTGTGTGTCTGTCTCTGTGTGTGTGTTGTGTGTGTCTCTGTGTGTGTCTGTGTGTGTCTCTGTGTGTGTGTCTCTTGTGTGTGTGATGTGTGTGTCTCTGTGTGTGATGTGTGTGTCTGTATGTGTGTCTCTGTGTGTGATGTGTGTGTGTCTCTGTGTGTGTCTCCGTCTGTGATGTGTGTGTCTCTGTGTGTGTGTCTCTGGGTGTGTGTCTCTGTTTTATGTGTGTGATGTGTGTGTCTCTGTGTGTGTCTCATGTGTGATGTGTGTGTCTTTGTGTGTGTCTGTATGTGTGTGATGTGTGTGTGTCTCTGTGTGTGTCTCATGTGTGATGTGTGTGTTGTGTGTCTTTGTGTGTGTCTGTGGGGAGCGGTAGTGTAGTGGTTAGCGCTACGCCGCGCTACGAACCGGGCGGCCTGAGTTCTATTCCCTCCCACAGCCACCACCGGCGACGATTCTCTGAACCGGTCCTGGGCCTCCCCTAGGTCGACTCAGCCTCAAATTAGTACCTGGAGTAGTGGTGTGTAGTAAACATAACCACTGGGGGAGACAAAGGCGGTCGGGCGTGGTGCTGACCACCCACCCCCTCGTGTGCCGTGCCGGCCCTTATAGGTGCTGCTACTCGCTAACAGCACTTGCCCCTACAGGCTGTACGGGGGGTCTTTGTGTGTGTGTGTGATGTCTGTGTGTGTCTTGTGTGTGTGTGATGTCTGTGTGTGTATGATGTCTGTGTGTGTGTCTTGTGTGTGTGTGTGATGTCTGTGTGTGTGTGATGTCTGTGTGTGTCTTGTGTGTGTGATGTCTGTGTGTGTGTGTGTGATGTCTGTGTGTGTGTCTTGTGTGTGGTGTCTTGTGTGTGTGTGATGTCTGTGTGTGTCTTGTGTGATGTCTGTGTGTGTGATGTCTGTGTGTGTCTTGTGTGATGTCTTTGTGTGTGTGTGATGTCTGTGTGTGTGTGATGTCTGTGTGTGTCTTGTGTGTGTCTTGTGTGATGTCTTTGTGTGTGTCTTGTGTGTGTGTGTGATGTCTGTGTGTGTCTTGTGTGTGTGTGATGTCTCTGTGTGTGTCTTGTGTGTGGTGTCGTGTGTGTGTGTTGTCTGTGTGTGTGTCTTGTGTGTGGTGTCTTGTGTGTGGGTGATGTCTGTGTGTGTGTCGTGTGTGTGTGTGATGTCTGTGTGTCTTGTGTGGTGTGTATGTGATGTCTGTGTGTGTGTGATGTCTGTGTGTGTGTGATGTCTGTGTGTGTGTCTTGTGTGTGTGTGTGATGTCTGTGTGTGTGTCTTGTGTGTGTGATGCATGTGTGTATCTTGTGTGTGTGTGATGTCTGTGTGTGTGTGATGTCTGTGTGTGTGTGATGTCTGTGTGTGTGATGTCTGTGTGTGTGATGTCTGTGTGTGTGTCTTGTGTGTGTGTGTGATGTATGTGTGTATCTTGTGTGTGTGTGATGTCTGTGTGTGTGTTGTGTGTGTGTGATGTCTGCGTGTGTCTTGTGTGTGTGTGTGATGTCTGTGTGTCTTGTGTTGTCTGTGTGTGTGATGTCTCTGTGTGTGTCTTGTGTGTGTGTGTCGTGTGTGTGTGTGTTGTCTGTGTGTGTGATGTCTGTGTGTGTGATGTCTGTGTGTGTCTTGTGTGTGTGATGTCTGTGTGTGTGTCTTGTGTGTGTGTGATGTCTGTGTGTGTGTGATGTCTGTGTGTGATGTCTGTGTGTGTGTCTTGTGTGTGTGTGATGTCTGTGTGTGTGTGATGTCTGTGTGTGTGTGATGTCTGTGTGTCTTGTGTGTGTGTGTGATGTCTGTGTGTGTGATGTCTGTGTGTGTGATGTCTCTGTGTGTGTAATGTCTGTGTGTGTCTTGTGTGTGTGATGTCTGTGTGTGTCTTGTGTGTGTGTGATGTCTGTGTGTGTGTGTCTGTCTCTGTATGTGTCTCTATGTGTGTCTCATGTGTGATGTGTGTGTTGTGTGTGTCTCTGTGTCTCTCTGTGTGTGATGTGTGTGTGTCTCTGTGTGTGATGTGTGTCTTTATGTGTGTGTCTGTATGTGTGTGTATGTGGGGAGCGGTAGTGTAGTGGTTAGCGCTACGCCACGCTACGAACCGGGCGGCCTGAGTTCTATTCCCTCCCACAGCCACCGCCGGCGACGATTCTCTGAACCGGTTCTGGGCATCCCCTAGGTCGGCTCAGCCTTAAATGAGTACCTGGTGTAGTGGTGTGTAGTAAACATCGCCACTGGGGGAGACAAAGGCGGTCGGGCGTGGTGTTGGCCACCCACCCCCTCGTGTGCCGTGCCGGCCCCTTATAGGTGCTGCTACTCGCTAACAGCACTTGCCCCTACAGTCTGTTAAGGCTGTACGGGGGGTCTTTGTGTGTGATGTCTGTGTGTGTCTTGTGTGTGTGTGATGTGTGTGTGATGTCTGTGTGTGTGTGATGTCTGTGTGTCTTGTGTGTGTGTTGTCTGTGTGTGTGTGTGATGTCTCTGTGTGTGTCTTGTGTGTGTGTGTTGTCTGTGTGTGTGATGTCTGTGTGTGATGTCTGTGTGTGTCTTGTGTGTGTGATGTCTGTGTGTGTGTGTCTTGTGTGTGTGTGATGTCTGTGTGTGTGTGATGTCTGTGTGTGATGTCTGTGTGTGTGTCTTGTGTGTGTGTGTGTGATGTCTGTGTGTGTCTTGTGTGTGTGTGATGTCTCTGTGTGTGGTGTCGTGTGTGTGTGTTGTCTGTGTGTGTGTCTTGTGTGTGGTGTCTTGTGTGTGGGTGATGTCTGTGTGTGTGATGTATGTTTGTGCGTGATGTCTGTGTGTCTTGTGTGGTGTGTATGTGATGTCTGTGTGTGTGTGATGTCTGTGTGTGTGTGATGTCTGTGTGTGTGTCTTGTGTGTGTGATGCATGTGTGTATCTTGTGTGTGTGTGATGTCTGTGTGTGTGTGATGTCTGTGTGTGTGTGATGTCTGTGTGTGTGTCTTGTGTGTGTGTGTGTGATGTATGTGTGTATCTTGTGTGTGTGTGATGTCTGTGTGTGTCTTGTGTGTGTGTGATGTCTGCGTGTGTCTTGTGTGTGTGTGTGTGTGATGTCTGTGTGTCTTGTGTGTGTGTGTTGTCTGTGTGTGTGATGTCTCTGTGTGTGTCTTGTGTGTGTGTGTCGTGTGTGTGTGTGTTGTCTGTGTGTGTGATGTCTGTGTGTGTGATGTCTGTGTGTGTCTTGTGTGTGTGATGTCTGTGTGTGTGTCTTGTGTGTGTGTGATGTCTGTGTGTGTGTGATGTCTGTGTGTGTGTCTTGTGTGTGTGTGATGTCTGTGTGTGTGTGATGTCTGTGTGTGTGTGATGTCTGTGTGTCTTGTGTGTGTGTGTGATGTCTGTGTGTGTCTGTGTGTGTCTCTGTATGTGTCTCTATGTGTGTCTCATGTGTGATGTGTGTGTTGTGTGTGTCTCTGTGTCTCCCTGTGTGTGATGTGTGTGTGTCTCTGTGTGTGATGTTTGTGTGTCTTTATGTGTGTGTCTGTATGTGTGTGTATGTGGGGAGCGGTAGTGTAGTGGTTAGCGCTACGCCGCGCTACGAACCGGGCGGCCTGAGTTCTATTCCCTCCCACAGCCACCGCCGGCGACGATTCTCTGAACCGGTTCTGGGCATCCCCTAGGTCGACTCAGCCTCAAATGAGTACCTGGTGTAGTGGTGTGTAGTAAACATCGCCACTGGGGGAGACAAAGGCGGTCGGGCGTGGTGTTGGCCACCCACCCCCTCGTGTGCCGTGCCGGCCCCTTATAGGTGCTGCTACTCGCTAACAGCACTTGCCCCTACAGTCTGTTAAGGCTGTACGGGGGGTCTTTGTGTGTGATGTCTGTGTGTGTCTTGTATGTGTGTGATGTGTGTGTGATGTCTGTGTGTGTGTGTGATGTCTGTGTGTCTTGTGTGTGTGTGTTGTCTGTGTGTGTGTGATGTCTCTGTGTGTGTCTTGTGTGTGTGTGTTGTCTGTGTGTGTGATGTCTGTGTGTGATGTCTGTGTGTGTCTTGTGTGTGTGTGTGATGTCTGTGTGTGTGTGTCTTGTGTGTGTGTGATGTCTGTGTGTGTGTGATGTCTGTGTGTGATGTCTGTGTGTGTGTCTTGTGTGTGTGTGTGTCTGTGTGTGTGTGATGTCTGTGTGTGTGATGTCTGTGTGTGTCTTGTGTGTGTGATGTCTGTGTGTGTCTTGTGTGTGTGTGATGTCTGTGTGTGTGTGTCTGTCTCTGTATGTGTCTCTATGTGTGTCTCATGTGTGATGTGTGTGTTGTGTGTGTCTCTGTGTCTCTCTGTGTGTGATGTGTGTGTGTCTCTGTGTGTGATGTGTGTGTGTCTTTATGTGTGTGTCTGTATGTGTGTGTATGTGGGGAGCGGTAGTGTAGTGGTTAGCGCTACGCCACGCTACGAACCGGGCGGCCTGAGTTCTATTCCCTCCCACAGCCACCGCCGGCGACGATTCTCTGAACCGGTTCTGGGCATCCCCTAGGTCGGCTCAGCCTTAAATGAGTACCTGGTGTAGTGGTGTGTAGTAAACATCGCCACTGGGGGAGACAAAGGCGGTCGGGCGTGGTGTTGGCCACCCACCCCCTCGTGTGCCGTGCCGGCCCCTTATAGGTGCTGCTACTCGCTAACAGCACTTGCCCCTACAGTCTGTTAAGGCTGTACGGGGGGTCTTTGTGTGTGATGTCTGTGTGTGTCTTGTGTGTGTGTGATGTGTGTGTGATGTCTGTGTGTGTGTGATGTCTGTGTGTCTTGTGTGTGTGTTGTCTGTGTGTGTGTGTGATGTCTCTGTGTGTGTCTTGTGTGTGTGTGTTGTCTGTGTGTGTGATGTCTGTGTGTGATGTCTGTGTGTGTCTTGTGTGTGTGATGTCTGTGTGTGTGTGTCTTGTGTGTGTGTGATGTCTGTGTGTGTGTGATGTCTGTGTGTGATGTCTGTGTGTGTGTCTTGTGTGTGTGTGTGTGATGTCTGTGTGTGTGTCTTGTGTGTGTGTGATGTCTGTGTGTGTCTTGTGTGTGTGATGTCTCTGTGTGTGGTGTCGTGTGTGTGTGTTGTCTGTGTGTGTGTCTTGTGTGTGGTGTCTTGTGTGTGGGTGATGTCTGTGTGTGTGATGTATGTGTGTGTGTGATGTCTGTGTGTCTTGTGTGGTGTGTATGTGATGTCTGTGTGTGTGTGATGTCTGTGTGTGTGTGATGTCTGTGTGTGTGTCTTGTGTGTGTGATGCATGTGTGTATCTTGTGTGTGTGTGATGTCTGTGTGTGTGTGATGTCTGTGTGTGTGTGATGTCTGTGTGTGTGTCTTGTGTGTGTGTGTGATGTATGTGTGTATCTTGTGTGTGTGTGATGTCTGTGTGTGTCTTGTGTGTGTGTGATGTCTGCGTGTGTCTTGTGTGTGTGTGTGATGTCTGTGTGTCTTGTGTGTGTGTGTTGTCTGTGTGTGTGATGTCTCTGTGTGTGTCTTGTGTGTGTGTGTTGTCTGTGTGTGTGATGTCTGTGTGTGTCTTGTGTGTGTGATGTCTGTGTGTGTGTCTTGTGTGTGTGTGATGTCTGTGTGTGTGTGATGTCTGTGTGTGTGTCTTGTGTGTGTGTGATGTCTGTGTGTGTGTGATGTCTGTGTGTGTGTGATGTCTGTGTGTCTTGTGTGTGTGTGTGATGTCTGTGTGTGTCTGTGTGTGTCTCTGTATGTGTCTCTATGTGTGTCTCATGTGTGATGTGTGTGTTGTGTGTGTCTCTGTGTCTCCCTGTGTGTGATTTGTGTGTGTCTCTGTGTGTGATGTTTGTGTGTCTTTATGTGTGTGTCTGTATGTGTGTGTATGTGGGGAGCGGTAGTGTAGTGGTTAGCGCTACGCCGCGCTACGAACCGGGCGGCCTGAGTTCTATTCCCTCCCACAGCCACCGCCGGCGACGATTCTCTGAACCGGTTCTGGGCATCCCCTAGGTCGACTCAGCCTCAAATGAGTACCTGGTGTAGTGGTGTGTAGTAAACATCGCCACTGGGGGAGACAAAGGCGGTCGGGCGTGGTGTTGGCCACCCACCCCCTCGTGTGCCGTGCCGGCCCCTTATAGGTGCTGCTACTCGCTAACAGCACTTGCCCCTACAGTCTGTTAAGGCTGTACGGGGGGTCTTTGTGTGTGATGTCTGTGTGTGTCTTGTGTGTGTGTGATGTGTGTGTGATGTCTGTGTGTGTGTGTGATGTCTGTGTGTCTTGTGTGTGTGTGTTGTCTGTGTGTGTGTGATGTCTCTGTGTGTGTCTTGTGTGTGTGTGTTGTCTGTGTGTGTGATGTCTGTGTGTGATGTCTGTGTGTGTCTTGTGTGTGTGTGTGATGTCTGTGTGTGTGTGTCTTGTGTGTGTGTGATGTCTGTGTGTGTGTGATGTCTGTGTGTGATGTCTGTGTGTGTGTCTTGTGTGTGTGTGTGATGTCTGTGTGTGTGTGATGTCTGTGTGTGTGATGTCTGTGTGTGTCTTGTGTGTGTGATGTCTGTGTGTGTCTTGTGTGTGTGTGATGTCTGTGTGTGTGTGTCTGTGTGTGTCTCTGTATGTGTCTCTATGTGTGTCTCATGTGTGATGTGTGTGTTGTGTGTGTCTCTGTGTCTCTCTGTGTGTGATGTGTGTGTGTCTCTGTGTGTGATGTGTGTGTGTCTTTATGTGTGTGTCTGTATGTGTGTGTATGTGGGGAGCGGTAGTGTAGTGGTTAGCGCTACGCCGCGCTACGAACCAGGCGGCCTGAGTTCTATTCCCTCCCACAGCCACCGCCGGCGACGATTCTCTGAACCGGTTCTGGGCCTCCCCTAGGTCGACTCAGCCTCAAATGAGTACCTGGTGTAGTGGTGTGTAGTAAACATCGCCACTGGGGGAGACAAAGGCGGTCGGGCGTGGTGTTGGCCACCCACCCCCTCGTGTGCTGTGCCGGCCCCTTATAGGTGCTGCTACTCGCTTGCAGCACTTGCCCCTACAGATTGTTAAGGCTGTACGGGGGGTCTTTGTGTGTGATGTCTGTGTGTGTCTTGTGTGTCTGTGATGTGTGTGATGTCTGTGTGTGTGTGATGTCTGTGTGTGTGTGATGTGTGTGTGATGTCTGTGTGTGTGTGATGTCTGTGTGTGTGTCGTGTGTGATGTCTGTGTGTGTCTTGTGTGTGTGTGATGTCTGTGTGTGTGTCTTGTGTGTGGTGTCTTGTGTGTGTGTGATGTCTGTATGTGTGTGATGTCTGTGTGTGTGTGATGTCTGTGTGTGTCGTGTGTGTGTGATGTCTGTGTGTGTCTTGTGTGTGATGTGTGTGTGTGTCTTGTGTGGTGTGTGTGTGGTGTGTGTGTGATGTCTGTGTGTGTGTGATGTCTGTGTGTGTGTGATGTCTGTGTGTCTTGTGTGTGTGTGATGTCTGTGTGTGTCATGTGTGTGTGATGTCTGTGTGTGTGTCTTGTGTGTGTGATGTCTGTGTGTGTCTAGACCACTACTCAACAACGAAGGGCGGAGGAGCGACGCTCACAACAACGAGCGGAGCGCCGGGTGGCTAAAGCACAGCAGGTTGCCACAGAAGGGGGCACAGGTGGTGCACCAGCCAGTCATCTCAGTCAGTCGACCCGTGGCACCTGGGTCTGCCCCGTGACCTCCTGCCCGCAGGCGTTCGACACTTCACGTGGCCTCAAGGTGCACATAGCCTGGCACAAGCGTCGTGGTGACGTCACCGCCACTTAGTGGCGAATGGCGGTTGTTGTTGTCTGTCTCGGCGTGTGTCTGTGTGTGTCTGTATCGGTGTGTGTCTGTCTCTGCGTGTGTGTGTCTATGTGTCTCTGTGTGTGTCTGTGTGTCTGTCTCTGTGTGTGTGTCTGTGGTTGCGTGTGTGTCTATGTCTCTACGTGTGTGTCTATGTGTGTCTCTGTGTGTGTCTATGTGTCTCTGTGTGTGTCTATGTGTCTCTGCGTGTGTGTCTGTGTCTCTGCGTGTGTGTGTCACTGTGTCTGTGTGACTGCCAAGTTGTCCTTATTTTCGTTGCCTTCTGATACGCCCAGCAGAGACACTCGCTGCACACACTCACCGTGCCGCGCACAGACAAAGATCCCCCGTATACCCTTAACAGACTGTAGGGGCAAGTGCTGTTAGCGAGCTCCTATAAGGCCGGCACGGTACACGAGGGGGTGGGTGGCCAGCACCACGCCCGGCTGCCTTTGTCTCCCTAGTGGCGATGTTTACTACACACCGCACCAAGTACTCATTTGAGGCGGAGTCGACCTAGGGGAGGCCTGGGACCGGTTCAGATAATCGTCAGCGATGTTGGATGTGAGTGGGAATCGAACTTGGGTCGCCAGGATCGTGGTGCAGCGTAGCGCTGACCGCTACCCTTCAGCTCTCCACACACGTCGTCGGTCACACACAGAACCGCAGAGGAGGGCAAGAAGGATCCCAAGCGTGTGACACTCAGAACCACAAGTGGCAGGGACTCGGCCGAGAGAGTGGAGAGAGAGAGAGAGTGGAGAGAGAGAGAGTGGAGAGAGTGAGAGTGGAGAGAGAGAGTGGAGAGAGAGAGAGTGGAGAGAGAGAGTGGAGAGAGAGAGTGGAGAGAGACTTTTCAGGACTTTATTTCCACTGAAACATTAACAGCAGAAACATTACCGGAAAAAACACACCTAAACTGAAAAACAATAAAACATCAAACTCTTAACAGTGTGTACTCTTTGGTTCTATTCGGTAAAGTCACCACGTAGGTAAAAAATAAAACAACAAAAATCACGACGTTTCGGCCACAACACAAGTAGCTTTCTTCAGGTGAAGGAACAGAACTGAAATACAAATGGCACCGGGATAGAGGCCATGGAAACGAGGCGGTGCACGGACATCTCCGTGTGCAGCAAAGTTGTTCAAGGGTTTTTCAATTTGATAAACAATCAAATGTTCTGACATCAGAATGTGCGACGTGAACAAAATATATTTTTCTCCCGTGCATTTTCAAAAACGAAATGGCGTTGACATGTCAAACACCTGAATTCGTTTTTTTCTTCAAGGATTCTGTTGTCGGTTTACATTAAAGTGTAATGACAGGGTGACACCTGCTGACATCACAGGGTGACACCTGCTGACATCACAGGGTGACACCTGCTGACATCACAGGGTGACACCTGCTGACATCACAGGGTGACACCTGCTGACATGACAGGGTGACACCTGCTGACATCAAAGGGTGACACCTGCTGACATCACAGGGTGACACCTGCTGACATCACAGGGTGACACCTGCTGACATCACAGGGTGACACCTGCTGACATCACAGGGTGACACCTGCTGACATCACAGGGTGACACCTGCTGACATCACAGGGTGACACCTGCTGACATCACAGGGTGACACCTGCTGACATCACAGGGTGACACCTGTTGACATCACAGGGTGACACCTGCTGACATCACAGGGTGACACCTGCTGACATCACAGGGTGACACCTGCTGACATCACAGGGTGACACCTGCTGACATCACAGGGTGACACCTGCTGACATGACAGGGTGACACCTGCTGACATGACAAGGGGTAATACCTGGTGACATCACAGGGTGACACCTGTTGACATGACAGGGTGACACCTGCTGACATGACAGGGTGACACCTGCTGACATCACAGGGTGACACCTGCTGACAGGGTGACACCTGCTGACATGACAGGGTGACACCTGCTAACATGACAGGGTGACACCTGCTGACATCACAGGGTGACACCTGCTGACAGGGTGACACCTGCTGACATGACAGGGTGACACCTGCTGACATCACAGGGTGACACCTGCTGACATCACAGGGTGACACCTGCTGACAGGGTGACACCCGCTGGCCTGGCAAGGGCTTCACGGGTACGGCCACAGAGGTAACAACCAATCAGGGAAGGAGGCGCATCTGGGGCAAAGGCAACAGGTGGGGCTAGCCGAGTTACTCCGGTCACCTGCTCGAAGGTTCCACGAGAGGGCGTGGCCGGAGACGGGGCCTAGCCACGCCCTCTTGTGTAACCTGCTGGAAGGTTCCACGAGAGGGCGTGGCCGGAGGCGTGGCCTAGCCACGCCTGGGGGGATATAAGGGGGAGCGGACCCGGAGCTCGGGGCTCGTGCGTGGGGTCCCGGGTCCTGGCGTGTCGCCGTTCGCCGGCATCTCTCTCCGTCGTCGTCACGCCGCCAGCCGGAATCGTGGCCAAGAAGAGCCGGCACAGTGATGAGACGTAACGTGGAGAGTCATTTGGTGAGACGTGCGTAGCGAGCGAGGTAGCGGCGCGTGGTCCGGTGAGAAGGAGCGAATGAGGACGTGTACGGGGCGACAAGTCAAATGAAGTCAGGGGTGGTCCCCCCCCCCCCCCCGCACGAGGGAAAAAGGAAAGGGGGCGGATGGCTGAGTGGAGAGCGTGCGGGAACGTGAACGTGGAGAGTGAGCGGCCGGGTAATTTGCAGTTTGAATGCCGCAATGGACGCGAGGTTCAGAGCGAACGCTAAGTGAGGGCTCGTGGGTAGAACATCGTCAGCGGTCTGACGAACGCCGCTGCAATGGACTTTTGGAGCAGGTACAGCACGTGGCGACCACCTGCTGGGTCATGGGGAAGGAGCCGGGTTACGCCGAGAGGCCCTGGGAGAGGCGGCTGGGAGGCGGTGTCGCGGCGGGGGCTGGGCGCATTCTCAGAGGATTCGCATCGCTGAGGATGTTGTGGGCGAGCTGACACGCCACCTCCCGTGCTCCCTCCTCGCTGGAGCTCAGAAATGCGGGGAAGATCCCGGCGCCTTCTCCCATCCCGGGAAGCGACATCTTATAGAGGAGGCCCGCGGGCATCCCGGGCCCCGAGTGAGCGTGCAGCTCGAAGATTGGGTAGCTGACGCCGGCGGTCCGGCACAGCACCCGCAGCCGCACCTCCCACGACAGCATGGCCGCCTCCGGCAGCGCCTCGAGAGCTACGGGCATGGGCCGCAGGTGGAGAGGTACCCACCACAGCCACGTGCGTGCCCCCCAGCCCCCAAACAGGCTGTGCGCGGCCTTGCTGGTGGCCGTGCACTCCGGCTGCAGCAGGTCTGGCACCGCCGGCTCCGTCTCCTCCTCGTCTTCCGCCGCTGCGGCCGCGGCCGCCCGTTCCGGGATGGCCCAGTCCACCTTGATGGTCCGGCCCCACGGCCGGAAGTCGATTCGAAGGAGCTTCTTCCGGGCCATGGCGGCCGCGCGATGGCTCCCGTACTCGATGAACGCGTAGCCTCGGTTGAGGGTTTTGTCCCAGTAACAGACGCTCATCTTGACGTCCACCACGCCCTCCGTGGCACCGCTCATCGCCATCATCACCTCCGCTCGCTTCTTGTCCTCTGGCAGCCCCCCAATGAAGAGGCGGCGATTGTCCACGCTGAAGCAGACTCCAATGTGGCGTCCGGGACGGATCTCGAATTTGTCGAGTTTCTTGACGGCATCCGTGGCTTGGGCGAGCGTCGCGTAGGTAGCGAACGCATAGCCGCGGGTCTCTCCGCTATGCTCCATCATGAGGCAGAGCTGGTAGAGCTTCCCCACCGTCTCCAGCACGGGCACCAGCTCATCCTCGTAGAGGTCGCGCGGGATCCTCACCAGAAACACCTCGCAGCCACGGGCGGGAGGGGGCCCCTGCCAGTCGGGTGGCGGTCTGAAATTCCTCTGTCCGTTCTCCCGGACGATGTTGTACCCCGTGCTCAACATGAGGTCCAGCAAGACCTTCATAGAAGCCATGCCGAGCACCGGTGGTTTGGCTACTACGGTGGTGCTGGGGCAGCGGCTTGGGGCCCGGTGGAGCCCTTGACACTCCGCGCGGTCGCCTCGTGCCGACAAAGCCACGGGGGGAATCAACTCCTGAAGAGCCAAATCCCCGGCAGGAACTCGCTCGGCCGTTACCTACAGGCCAGCAGTGAAGAGAGGAAGAGAGAGAGTGGAGACGGATGGAGAGAGAGACGCGTTTAAACAGAGCTACCTATATAAACTCGCAAAATCACAATAAACTTAAAGATAAACCCAAGAAACTGTGTCCTGACTTTAGTACCGCCCTGTATAATAATCATTACCCCTCACCCCCTGTACACTCCCCCACCCCGCAGTGCCCCTCACCACTCATCCACTCACTGATCCACCCACGCACTCACTCACCGAGTCGCTCACACACTCACCCACCCACTCACTCACCCACTCACCCATTCACTCACCCACATGCCCACTCACTCAGCCACTCACTCTCTCTCACCCACCCACTCACTCACCCAATCACTCACCCAGTCGCTCACACACTCACCCACACACTCACCCAGAAACTCACACACTTACCCACCCACTCACCCAATCACTCACCCACACACTCACCCACCCACACACTCACCCAGTCGCTCACTCACTTACACACTCACCCAGTCGCTCACACACTCACCTCAACAACAACAACCGCCATTCACCACTAAGTGGCGGTGACGTCACCACGACGCTTGTGCCAGGCTATGTGCACCCTGAGGCCACGTGAAGTGTCGAACGCCCGCTGACAGGTCACGGGGCAGACCCAGGTGCCATGGGTCAACTGACTGAGATGACTGGCTGATGCACCACCTGTGCCCCCTACTGTGCCAACCTGCTGTGCTTTAGCCACCCGGCGCTCCGCTCGTTGTTGTGAGCGTCGTTCCTCCACCCTCCGTTGTTGTTGGAGGGCGACTACCTCCAACTGCCCAGTAGCGTCCTTCACGAGCCTCCTCCACAGAGGCCGATCTTGACACCGCTGGTACCAGTCATCGGCAAGTCCACTCAGCTCCACGTCCTCCCGTACCACACCACTCCATCTCTTCTCTAGCCCGTGCCGCGCCCGTTTAGCCCCCTCGATCCGGCCGAACAAAAGCTGTTTCGGCATGCAGTGGCTGGGCATGCGGGCTACATGACCCAGCCATTGCAGCCTTGCCCGCCGGTGGTCCCCCTTCTTCTTAAAAAGGGGGACCACCAGGGCATCCTTCCAATCCTGCGGAACCCATCCAGTGGTCCAGACTGTTGTTATGATGTCATATAGGGCAGTCAGTGCACAAACGCCACCCTCCCTCAGCATTTCGCTTGGGAGATCATCTCTGCCCGCTGCCTTTCCTGGTCTCAGACTCCGGATCGCCCTCAGTACTTCCTCAACAGATGGCACCTCAGCCAGCCACTCACAGGGGGTGACTTCTTCCAATATTTGAGGCACCGCAGCCTCAGCAGGGTCATCCTCACTTTGTGCCAAGATGTTTTCCTGGCTGAGGGATTTTCCCTCCCCCAGGACCTCACAGAAATGCTCAGCAAATCTGCAAACCTGTTCCTGGGGGTCGGAGATTGGATCACCGTTTTTTTTCCTGATGGTAATAGGTGTGGTGCTGCAGGTTACTTTTTTGATGGAGTTAAATAGAGATTTGTGATCACGGGCCACTGAGGCAGACTCCATCTCCTCAGCAACCCGCGACCACCACCCATCCTTGCAGCGCCTCACGGCTCTCCGAACCTCCGAGCGAAGGCTGCGGTAAGCCTCCTCATTCTCTGACGTGGGATTCTGTAGCCGATGACAATGGGCCTGTCGCTTTTTCTCAACCATCCTGAACACCTCCTCTGTCAGCCAGGGTCTCTGGGGAGGTCTGGACCGCGTGCCCAAAGCAGCCATTGCAGCTGCATGAGTCACAGTCCTAAACCTCGCCCATTTACCCTCGACATCAGGAGGAGTCGGGGACGATGCCAATCCTAGCCACAAGCGATGATTCAATTCTCGCTTGCAACTTTCATCAGATAACTGAGATCAGGCCACTTTAGGTTGGAATGGGGTCCTGGGTGTACACCCACCACCGGAGTAGAAGAATGGCAGGCGCATCTTACAGATGACTAGTCGATGGTCAGAGGGCAGATCAGCTCCACGGTAGGTCCTGGTGTCAAGGACATGGGCTCGCATCCGCTGGTCCGTCACTATGTAGTCCAGCAGATGTTCTTGCTTGGACCCGGCATGCATCCATGATGTTGTGTGAATGCGCCTATGCCGGAACAGCGTGTTGGTAATTACAAGCCCATGGGCTGCACAAAAATCTAGCAGCCTCCTACCGTTGTTATTGAGCTGATCTGGTCCATGCCCTCCAATCACTCCAGACCAGGTGCCAGCATCATGACCAACTCGGGCATTGAAGTCACCCAACATGATGACTCTATCCCGAGGGGCCACTTTAGCCAGCACCTGTGACAGGAGGTCATAGAAGGCATCTGACTCATCGGCTTTGCCTGCATCCCTCCACGGATGTTCATCTTCGGTGGGGGCATAAGTAACCACGACCACCATTCCTCGCCTCCGGTTGATGGGAAGGCGAGCCCAAAGTAGCCTAGGGCTTACAGCTTCCCACACCTCACCGCCATGCTCCCACGCCCCCTTCATTCTTTTGTTCAAAAGAGCCACACCCTGTTGTTTGGCAGTCTGCTGCCCCGAGTAGAGGACTGTCCACCCCTCATGGTGGCAGGAGCCAGAACCGGTCCACCGGACCTCCTGAATGTCACATAGATCCAGGCGGTACCGGTCCAGCTCCCGACAGAGGAGTGGCAGCCTCTCCTCCGCAGTGAGCGTTCGAACATTCCACGTGGCCACCCGTAGTGGTTTTTCGTTGTTTATTGAGGAGCCCCGAGGGTAGATATTCAATCTCCTGGCTCCGCCAATTGGGGTTTGGCCAGGAGACGTCATAGACGCCTGGCCCCCGGGGCCTCCGGCACAAGCTTATTAGTTACATATTTCAGTTTAACTCGTGGTTTAGTGGTAATTAATTGAAGGTGGAGGGGTTACCAGCCCCTCGCACCCGTCCAGAGCCCCCGTTTAGCCCCTGTGGTGGACACAGATGCCATGAGGGGAGGAGCCAATCGAAATTGGACCTCCCCCCACAGCACTGTCCACGACAGAGTTACCCGTCCGGCACTCACACTCACTACCCACTCACCCAGTCGCTCACTCATTCACACGCTCACCTACCCACTCACACACACACACTCACTTACCCAGTCGCTCACACACTCACCTCACACACTTACTCACACACCCACCCACTCACCCAGTCGCTCACTCACACACACTCACTCACCCAATCGCTCACATACTCACCCAGTTGTTCACACACTCGCTCACACACTCACCCACACACTCACTACCCACTCACCCAGTCGCTCACTCACTCACACGCTCACCCACCCACTCACACACACACATTCACTTACCCAGTTGCTCACACACTCACCCACCCACACTCTCACCCACTCACTCACTTACTCGCCCACTCACTCAGCCACTCACCCACCCACACACTCACCCAGAAACTCACACACTAACCCACCCACCCACTCACCCAACCACTCATACACTCACTCACCCAATCCCTCGCCCAGTCTCTCACATACTCACCTACACACTCACCCACCCACACACTCACCCACCCATATACTCACCCAGTTGCTCACTCACTCACACACTCACCCAGTCGCTCACACACTCACCTCACACACTCACACACCCACCCACTCACCCAGTAGCTCACTCACACACACACTCACTCTCCCAATCGCTCACATACTCACCCAGTTGCTCACACACTCACCCACACACTCACTACCCACTCACCCAGTCGCTCACTCACTCACACGCTCACCCACCCACTCACCCACCCACACACTCACCCAGAAACACACTCACCCACCCACTCACCCAACCACTCATACACTCACTCACCCAATCACTCGACCAGTCGCTCACATACTCACCTACACACTCACCCACCCACACACTCACCCACTCACCCAGTCGTGTTCCATGTGTGTGTTCCTTGTGTGTGTTCCGTGTGTGTGTTCCGTGTGTGTGTGTTCGGTGTGTGTGTTCCGTGTGTGTGTTATGTGTGTGTGTGTTCCATGTGTGTGTTCGGTGTGTGTGTTCCGTGTGTGTGTGTTACATGTGTGTGTTCGGTGTGTGTGTTCCGTGTGTGTGTGTTACGTGTGTGTTCGGTGTGTGTGTGTTACGTGTGTGTGTCCCGTGTGTGTGTTCCGTGTGTGTGTTCCGTGTGTGTGTTCCGTGTGTGTGTGTTACGTGTGTG